>NW_025950144.1:0-10274 GCF_021028975.2 Sphaerodactylus townsendi | reverse complement strand
TGCAGAATAATGCACTTTCAAACTGCTTTCAGTGCTCTTTGAAGCTGTGCGGAATAGCAAAATCCACTTGCAAACATTTGTGAAAGCGGTTTGAAAACGCATTATTTTGTGTGTCCGGAAGAGGCCCTGGAGAACAGGAGAAGTCCCATTGGACTGGAGGAGAGCTAATGTTGTACCCATCTTCAAAAAGGGGGAAAAAGAGGACCCAAACAACTACTGCCCAGTCCGCCTGACATCAATACCAGGAAAGATTCTAGAGCAGATTATTAAGGAGACAGGCTGTAAGCACTTGGAAGGAAATACTGTGATCATCAACATAAGTTTCTTAAGAACAAGTCATGCCAGACTAATCTTATCTCATTTTTTGATAGAGTGAAAAACTTGGTAGGTGAAGGGAATGCTGTAGACACAGCATACCTTGATTTTAGCAAGGCCTTTGACGAGGTGCCCCATGATATTCTTGTGAGTACCATAAGCTGGAAAGATGTGGACTAGACAATGCAACTGTTAGATGGATTTGTAATTGTTTTACTGGAGAGAGTGCTCATCAATGGCTCATTTTCATCCTAAAGAGCAGTGACTAGTGGGTGCCACAGGGTTCTGTCCTGGATCTTCACAGACTGTAAGATATTGCAGACAACAGAAGCGATGTGTTCTGCTTATGGACGTGGGAGACATGGGGTCATGTAACATTTTAAAATGTTGTGTATTTCATTAAAATGAGAGGTAAGTTGTAGAAGGACTGGGGGGGTGGGTGAAAAGAGGATGAGAGAGCAAGACACTGAAGAGTGACTGTGCGGAGTCTTTGCTGAACTGAGGGAGAGGCAGGGAGTGTTTGTGTTGCTGGAGAGAAAGACAGCAGTCTGCTGGAGAGGGACGGGGAGTCAGTCTAAGCCATAGCGAGTCAGAGTGTGTACAAAACTTGAGCGAGATAAAATATTCAACCTCATATAAAACTGCCCTGAAAGTTCGCCTCCCCCCCCCCTACGTTTTTTAAAAAAATAAATGGGGAGGGGCGGCATCTGACTTTTGGGGAGGAGGAGATGCCCACATTTCATAGGTAGGAGGGCGTGCCTGCCCCCCGCCCCCACCTTAATAGCCTCTCCTCGCACCCAGATCCAGCACCCCTGATCCCTAGGGCCGATTCAAGGGGGCTTCCCGGCGACCCCCCACCCGCCCCCCAAAAGGTGGGAACTGGCAATGGAGGCCCCTTTCTGCCCCTGGGGAGTCTGTTCTCCCTGCATGGCGAGGGGCTTCCATGGAGGAAGTAGCAGGAACATCTATGAGCGCCATAGGTGATGCAAGGGGGGGGGGAGCTGAACGGCCCCCTCCCCAAATGCTCCTGGCCTCCTCCAGCGTCCCTTCCCCCCCAGCTGCTCCTCACAAGTCACAAAGGGAGGGGAGGAGGGGAGGCCCGCTTTGCACCCACAATGCTTTGGGGGACCCTCCCTCACCCCCCACCCCCCACCGGCAGCCCCCGCCCCACGGGAAGGGAAGCCATAGAGCCGGAAAACCCAGAGAGGCCTCCAGGGATAGGGGCGGGGAAGCCATTTATTTCCTCTTCCGCCCTTGCAGCACCTTGAAGCCGCCTCCCCCAGTGACTCGGGGGACTGGTGGGGCGGTGGAGGAGAGAGAGAGATTGCAGCGTGGGGAAATCCATGCATGCAGGTATGCGGGCGGATGGGTCAGAGGCCCCGATCCAGGAGAACTGCCCCACTGCATAGCTTGGGGACGGGGCTGCTTCGTCTAGCGCATCTCTGCCCCCCCTCCTCTCTGCACGAGGCGGTGTGGGGAGGGGAGAGAGAAAGCAGCGGAGGGTCCGGACGAGTCCTCTTGGCGGTGAGGGCAAGGGGAGGGGGGAAGAGGGGGCTGGATTGGGGAGGGGGGGTTGCTTCGGGACAGACCCCTTCATGGCTGCTCTCAGGAGGCTGGCTGCAGAGGAGGCATCTGGCTGGGCAAGGGGAGTCTAGGGGGTTCTCTCGGGGAGGGAAACGAGTCCTCTGGGTCCAAAATCCTTGAGGATGGGGTGAAATTCAGGGTCTGCTGGCAGGTGCACAAGGAAGCGGAGGGGGGAGAGGTGCTGGAAGGACAGAATGAAGGGCCCCCATTAGGCACTCCTCAGAGACAGTCTCAGACTGGATTTGTACAAGCAAAGACAGCAGGCACAGTCTTTTAACCTGCAGCCATGGCGTAGTGGTTAAGAGCAGGTGCATGCTGATCTGGAGGAGCCAGGTTTGATTCCCCACTCTGCCAGCTGAGCTGTGGAGGCTTATCTGAGGAATTCAGATTAGCCCTGTGCACTCCCAACACATGCCAGCTGGGTGAGCTTGGGCTAGTCACACTTCTTCTGAGCTCTCTCAGCCCCATCTACCTCACAGGCTGTTTGTTTTGAGGGGGGAAGGGAAAGGAGCTTGTAAGCCTCTTTGAGTCTCCTTACAGAAGAGAAAGGGGGGTGTATAAATTGAACTCTTCTTCTATGGACGGAGAGTTTTCCATTATGCAGAGAAACATTGATAGTTGTCACATTCTGGGCTGCAATCGTCATTACAGGGCAGATTGTCCAATTTAAGCCTTTAATCTGTAGCTGTGGACATGATATGTAATTTGATAGTGAATCTGGAATGATCCATTGAAAAAAGAGTGAAGATCCATTACTTGGAACTCTTGTTGTTGGCTTGTGGGGGTGCCACCAAGCAGCAGAACCATGATTTTTGGGGGTGCTGTTTGTGGGTATGGACATAATATTTGGTTCCATGCTTTCGAACCATGCTTTTGTGCCGTGGCTGTCTGATTTTTGCAGGGCACCCTTTGGCTGTGAACGTGACCTGTGATTTGATGGTGAATTCAGGGTGACGTAACACAGAAATTGTAACGATCTGTGCTTTGGAATTATGTTTTTGCACCATCGCAGCATCCCGAGGCAGTGGATTCAGGATTTTTGGGTGCTGCCTGTGGAGTAAGATACGATCTATTATAAAGTAGCTTTTTAAAAGTGTAGTTTTCTTTTCTAAAAATCCTGTGATTTCATGAGGATCCATCGAAATTCATCTAGATATCACTTTTACCCAGTCCCCTTTTGCACCCACCTTCAAGTGAGCGGCCGCATTTTAATAATTTTCTTGGTCTAATTCCTCTCTGTAGGACTCCCGAAGTGGGTGTGGGTTGGGGAGGGGCTTCCTGGGTGCACAAAAGAGTTGAGGAATTGAAAGAAAAGGATTTCCCCCACCCTTCCCAAACCATCCCAGCAGTGGGGCCTGAGCAAATTTCTCACACTCCAGGAGCCATGCGGGGTCACCAGTATGCGGATGACAGCCAGCTAGTCTTGACAACGGCGGGTCGTCCGCAATCGGCTCCTGAGGCTCTCCAGCATTGTTTTGAGGCTGTGGCTGGTTGGTTGAGTGCAAGCAGGCTGAAATTGAATCCAGCAAAGGCGGAGGTTCTGTGGGTGGGTCAGGGAGAGATGCCGGGAGAGATTTTGGTATGCCTGTTTTGTCCTCATTGGTGCACAGTCTGGGCGTGATTCTGGACTCCAGGCTGTCTTTGGAAGCCCAGATTCCTAAGACTGCCCAGACTGCCTTTTACCATCTCCGACATGCACGCCAGTTGGCAGCAGTGACGTAGGAGGTTAAGAGCTCGTGTATCCAATCTGGAGGAACCGGGTTTGATTCCCCGCTCTGCTGTCTGAGCTGTGGAGGCTTATCTGGGGAATTCAGATTAGCCTGTACACTCCCACACACGCCAGCTGGGTGACCTTGGGCTAGTCACAGCTTCTCAGAGCTCTCTCAGCCCCACCCACCTCACAGGGTGTTTGTTGTGAGGGGGGAAGGGCAAGGAGATTGTAAGCCCCTATGAGTCTCCTGCAGGAGAGAAAGGGGGGATATAAATCCAAACTCTTCTTCTTCATTTCTGACCTTGCCACAGTAATCCATGCAACAGTCACCTCTAGACTGGATTATTGTAACTATGCGGGCCTTCCTTTGAACATGGTCTGGAAGCTGAAACTCGTGCAGCATGTTGCTGCTTGTTTCCTGGCTGGGGTTTCAAGCAGGGACCATATTATACCTGTCCTTTATCAACTGCATTGGCTGCCGATCGAGTACCTGGCCATTTTCAAGGTTTTGGTTTTAACCTGTAAGGCCTTAAGCGGTCTTGGACCCACGTACCTGAGAGGCCACCCCTCTCCATGTTGCCCGACGAGGTCCCTCCATTTGTCGGAGGTGAACCGTCTGGGAATCCCCGGCCCGAAAGTCACCTGGCTGGCCTCCATGAGGGCCAGGCCTTTTTCAGTCCTGGTCCCAACCTGGTGAAACAAGCTCCCTCCAGAGATCAGGGCCCTGCGGGATCTAAATGAGTTCTGCAGGGCCTGCAAGATGGGGCTGTTCCGCCAGGCCTTTCCATCGTGCCAGCCGGGTTAAACCATCAGGTGTTATCATGGCCTCCTGTGGATCTAGATTGAGAAGCTGCCATCTTGGTTTTAAAGTTTTGAAAGTTTGAACGTGTTTGAATACTGTTAATATTGTTACGTTTATTGGGTTTACATATATTTAAGTTGGAATGTATTTTATTTTGGGTTTTGATGTACGCCGCCCTGAGCCCTTTTGGGAATGGGCGGCCTAAAAATCCAAAATAAATATTTTTTAAAAAAATGCCTGTGGGTGGACAGATCTCCTGACCCACTTAGTAGTCCTCTGAAGCCCCTGGAACAGCCTGACCCAAAGTGACATCTTTAAAGAGTCAGAGACCTTTAAATATCCCAAAGGACCAAACAGGCATATTTCAAAAAGCTTGGTCTGTAGTACCGTGAAATATTACAAGCCACACTTTTGTTGTTATCCACCATGTGTCATCATTCTCTTTTGTTTTCCTTCTGCCTCGTTGATATCTGCCTCCTACCTACCCACCCCCACAATCACAGAAAGAAGCCTGTCTTCATACCCACGTAAGGAAAGGAATCTTTTCACAGTCAGAGGCGGCCCACTAAAAGAAAAAAATGGAAGAACAGGACCTAGCAGGACCTGAACTTGGAAAGAGAGCAAGGAAAGACCCCAATCCCATCCAAGCTGGGAGTGTTGTTGTGTTCTGGGAGAGAGCTGTGCCAGAGGTCTGGGATCAGGAGACCCTGAACTCAGAAGTACTTTGCCGACGCTTCCGGCAGTTCCAATACCATGATGCTGAGGGCCCCCGAGAGGTTTGCAGCCAGCTCCATGGACTTTGCAGTCATTGGCTGAAGCCAGAGAGGCACTCCAAGAAGCAGATCCTGGACCTGGTGATCCTGGAGCAGTTTCTGACCGTCCTGCCCCACGAAATGCAGCGCTGGGTCAGAGGATGTGGGCCGGAGACCAGTTCCCAAGCGGTGGCCCTGGCCGAAGGTTTCCTCCTGAGTCAGGCAGAGGAGAAGAGGCTGGCAGAACAGGTGAGGGCTTGACTTTCCAGGTATGTCCAATTCAAGCTATAATATTTGACCTTCTCCTAAGGCAGTTGTGGCGAGCCTATGGCACGGGTCCAGAGGTGGCACTCAGAGCCCTCTCTGTGGGCACGCGCAAACAGAGTTCGTCATGGGGGGGGGGGGGAATTGCCCCACACACATCTAGGCTAGCCTGGGCCGCTGGGCTCGATTATTAGCATTAAAGCTAAGACGTAGTTTTGGGGAAGCAGTGTAGGTAACCCTGTTAAACTCTGTTAATCCCCACTGATTTTCATGCGAAGAACTGAAGCATGATCCTTTACCTGGGAGTAAGCTCAGTTGCTGGCAATGGGGCTTGTTTCTGAGTAAGCCCTCCTAGGATTGTGATTCACCCGTTCGAAGAGTTGCACGGTTGCTTCAAAGCAAAGCCACCCACTACCACCAAAATTACTCCCAAGTAATGCATGTCTCGGAGCCAACCGTTTTTTCTAAATTAAAACCTCAGTATTCAGGTTAAATTGCCGTGTTGGCACTTTGCGATAAATAAGTGGGTTTTGGGTTGCAGTTTGGGCACTCGGTCTCGAAAAGGTTTGCTATCACTGTCCTAAGGCTTCCCAGCCTGATATTTGTCCCAAGTTTTAATCATCTGAACGGGAGATTTAAAAAGGTGCATCAGCAGCCTCTTCTTCTGGGGAATTTCTTATTCCTCCAGATAGTTCACCAGTGTTGAGAGAAAACCCTACTAGGCCTACTTAAAAAAAAGATGTGGAATCTGGGAGTGGGACAGGATCCATTCTTTGGTGTGGTGGCGAAGAGCGGTGGACTTTACTGTGGAGAACTGGGTTTAATTCTGCACTCCACCACATGAGCCACCTAACTCCAGTCTGGTATCGAGAGTAAGATCATATCCATTGGCTCGCCTCTCGAATCACTCTATTTAATGTCCTGTTCAGAAGCGTTCAATACGCTTAAAGACCAACTTCTAGATCTGGAATTTGCACATTTACATCTAGCAGCCAAACGAACCAGCTCCCCCACTCAATTGTTAATTCCATTCGAGCAGAGCTGTATGGCCTATTACCTTTATGTTCTAACAAACCCCTGAGCAAGGAGAGCTCTCTCCATTGCGCGATTCAATGTTATGTCCTCTGCCCTATTAAAAGGTAGGTTTAGTAACCTAGAAAAATCTGCAAGGTTATGCAGCTGCAGATCCAATGTGGTTGAAACCCTGGCCCACCAACTTCTGCACTGCACCAGATTTGTTAAAATCAGATCCAAATATATCAATTTATATCCTCTTTTCCAATCTGGGCTGCCAGATCTGATTAGGTTATCTTTATTGCTGAATAACTCTGACCCTGGTTTTTGTGAAGAGGTCGCCAATTTTATTATGGAGGTAGCTGAGAGTATCTAATAGTATGTATCTGTTACGGTCTTTTGGGGGCTTTTTTGCTTTTACTACCGATGTATTAATTTTGCTTTCTGATTATGCCAGTAAAGGCTGATGTATGTATGGCTCCAATCTGGTGAACCAGGTTTGTTTGCCTGCTCCTCCGCATGAAGCCTGCAGGGTGTCCTTTGGTTACTAATGAATGAAAGAGTAACGTGCGCCCTTTAAGAGCTTACAAGAGACGGACCGTAATGAAACAATGTGATGCACGTTTGCTGCTCAGTAGCTTCCGTGTATTATACAATCTAACCAATTTTGCTTTGGAGCAAAATAAAACCTCGTGGCTTGACGAACCTTAAAAAAAACGAGGACAAGGCTCCTTTATATGACAGTCTTGAGCAAACTCCGGAGGAGAGATTACAAATGAATGGAACGCACTAAATAACAATGAATGGAATGCAACAAACGGAATGAACTGATATTGCTGATATCTCCCGACGGGTTTACTTGTAATGTAACATGTAAAAATGTTATTGAGCCTTGCTTTTTAAGTATAGATGTAAGATTGGTTAGATTGTATAATACACGGAAGCTACTGAGCAGCAAACGTGCATCACATTGTTTCATTACGGTCCGTCTCTTGTATGTCCTTTGGTTGCTCACAACTCTCTCCACGTTCTCTGAACCCCACCCACCTCACAAGGTGTCTGTTATGGGGAGAAGAAGGGAAGGAGTTTGTAAGCTGCTTTGACACTCTTTAAGATCAAGAAAAGTGTCATATAAATCAAAACTTTTCTCCTTCAACTCCTTCTCTTAGTTGTTGCTGTTTTTGCTGTTTCAGAGGTTGGGTTTATCCGTGAAGATGGAAGCTCCGTTGGAGGAAAGGCACCTGGGCCAGGCCCAAGAATGTCCCCAAGATATCCTCTCACATGGTAAGGACTCATTCAGATTTAATGGGATTGGAGCACCTGGTTAATTCGATGGGTAGTGAATTCTGGTCATGAACAAAATGAAACACTTCATTCAAATCATGGTGCTCAATGTTCAATGCTAGGGAAGCCCTTAAAAGTGGATTCGAAAATTCATGGAGGCAGCTCCTCACATTGATTACAATATGTTGTGAGCCGCCTCGAGCCCTTCGGGGATGAGGCAGCCTATAAATTTAATAAATAAATAAAATAAATAAATAAATATTCCCATCTCTCCTTTCTTCATTAGAGAGACCCAAGGTATCTCAAAACAAAAGGCTCTCTTAGCCCCACCTACCTCACAGCATGTTTGTTGTGAGGGGGGAAGGGAAAGGAGTTGGTAAGCCCTTTGAGTCTCCTTACAGGAGAGAAAGGGGGGATATAAATCCAACTCTTCTTCTTCTACATAGGGCAAGTCCTCACTGCCCTGGGAACCTGGGTGCAGGAAGCATGATTCACACCAGCAAGTGGAATAGGAAGTGGAGGCTAATACTCTTTCTTCCCTTTTCCCTCTCTCGCAGGCAGTGAAGAAGCAGTGTTGATCTGTTCTGTTCGTGGAGGTGTGAAAACAGATGCTGACCCTCCAGTCCAGGTATGGGAGATGAACAAAGGACAGCCGGGGTCCCCTCTCCTTTCTCAAGGGAACTTTCTCCTGCAGTTGGTGCTGAGGGGCCCAGGCAAGAAGCTCTGAACGCCACTCCTTTTGGACCCTTAACCCTCCCAAAATGTCCCCTTCCAGCCCACCCTCTCTGCCTGGCATGACCTCTGAAGACTGTATCTGCCTTTTCTTTCAGTCTCTGGTGTCTTTTGAGGAGGTGGCCATCTCTTTCACAGAGGCAGAGTTGGCACTGCTAGATCCAGACCAAAGAGCTCTTTATGAAGATGTTATGCTGGAAAACTATGGGAGCGTGGCTTCTCTGGGTAAGGAACTTTCACAGATGCCAGAATGACACATTTCTGCCTTTGGGATTATGCATGAATCAAAATCTTGAGCAGCAATATGTTGTATTGAGATCCATTCCACTATTTGCTCCCTTGTGGAAATCTCAACTTGGCAGGATGGCAGCATAAACGGGATTTGGCATGTGTAGGTAGAGTGACTCAAGCTACCTGGTTTGTCCATGTCAGCTTAATCCAGTGTTGTGGCCATCACCCAAACCACAGAGAGGGGTTCTGGGCTGAGGCCAACGCAGGACTGAGAGGCCCTCAGGAAGACTCTGGAAGGGGCCAAGTCCTAATTTCTCAGTTGCCAAACCTTAGAACACTCTTGCCCTCCAGTAGAGATTACAGTGATCCCCTCTGACTGTGATTTGAAGAGCCAGCGTGGTGTGATATCTGAGAGCAATGGACTCTGATCTGGAGGAAAGGGTTTGATTCCCCCCTCTTATCTGGTGAACTGGAGTTGTTTCCCCCTCCTACACATAGAGTTTTCTGGGTGGCCCTGAAACAGTCACAATTCACTCTCAACCCCATTTTCCTCAGAAAATATCTGCTGTGGAGATGAGACAATGAACGCAAATTGTTTTGATACTCCTGAAAGGTAGAGAAAAAGCGGAACTAACTTCATCTTACACTGGTTGGGATTGTGGCCTTTGATCTTGACCGGGTTTCCATTCCTTCTGAGGGAAAAATCCCCATTCTTGGATTTCTTCCCTTGCCTATGTTAGAATCATCACTTTCTCCCTGTGTGTGCCAAAGGAGACAGGAATGTAGTAGAAACTTTGGTGGCGACAGACAAAAATCTCATGTCCGAAGAGGAACTGGAGAGTTTCTCAAGAGGCTCTCAAGAAAGTGTTTCCTTTCCAGATGAGCGAGGATCCTTCATGGTTCTGTGAAGGGAATGATCATGGAATAGCCCTGGAGTATTTCTGCTTCACTTGTTCACAAGTCTTTATTTGGCAGAATCAGAAAGTTGTCTGGAAAAGGAGAGAGGATGTCCTTCTGGCCCTGAAATCTGGGATGCTCGGAAGCTCCTTCTAGGTCTGAGCTTAGCTGTGGGTCTGTAGGGGCTGCTGTATCCTTCAATATGGGATATTCCAGGGGAGGGTGGGAGCTTACTTAACAAAAGCCAAGCTGGAAGAGGCCAACGGCCCTTTCCTAAAACAGTCACCTAAATGCTGTTCTTGAAGTGTTTGGTTTCATCAATTACAGACTGGCTCCTCCATCCCACGAGCAAATGCTGAAAACCAGCTCTTCATAGTTATCTTCACAACCTGCAGTGAACCAGTTCCAACTAACTGCCTGTTGTGGGGAGGGAAAGGAATGTGATTTATAAGCCATTTTCAGGCTTTTAAGAGTAGAGAAAAGTGGGATGTAAAAACCTTCTCCTCTTCTCTTAGGCGCCTTCCGCACATGCAAAATAATGCGTTTTCAAACCACTTTCACAACTGTTTGCAAGTGGATTTTGCCATTCCGCACTTGCAGAATAATGCACTTTCAAACTGCTTTCAGTGCTCTTTGAAGCTGTGCGGAATGAGCCCTACATTATAAATAGCAGAAACTCAAAAGATCT
>NW_025950143.1:0-10277 GCF_021028975.2 Sphaerodactylus townsendi | reverse complement strand
AGGATAAAATATAAATTATTGATTGTGCATCCACCATCCAGTAAAAATGGCGAAACCAATTCACAAGTTTGTTAATCAGAATTGTCCAGAAGGAAAGGAAGTCTACCTGATTCTCCCCATTTCCATAATTGTATCCCTAGAAAGAATATTGGAATATTTTGATCTTGATATTAGCAAGATTTAGGGCAGCAACCGAAGCAGTTGATGTACGGCTGTTTCAATTTGTTGTTCCACCACAAAGAGCATACCACTTTCGCTCATTTTCCAAGTTGTTAAATCTACTGCTAATAAAGCTGGAGGGGAAAACATTGAAGCCGAAACAGGTGTGAGAGATACTTCTCTGCGTTAGATTGAGATCAAAAAATACAAATAGGGAGCCATCCTGTTTTGATATGGGGATATTGAAAGATGTAAAGAGTTGAATAAGTTTTCATGCCAACCCTAAATGAAATTAATCCCATTGGCTTTCCAACAATTTTTGTTTTAACAAGAGTTGTGAGGATTCTGAACTAGATAAGCGGGAAAAGCTTGAGGTCGAGAGATGCCAAAAGTGATTCAATCTTTCTTTCGATCAGAGAAGAACCATGGATTAACCTGGAAATATCGAACAAAAGTGGAGTGAATCAATGAGTATCATCATGCGATAAATGCAGGCGAAACTAAAATTTAAAAGCTCTCAACAAAGCCCTACTCAAACTAATGAATTTGCAAGCCCCAGTTCCCTGAAACAGAGGGCAGCATACGATTTTACAATTTGGCGGGCCCATGGTTTTACGGAAAAATTTGGATTGGACAGTATTCAAAGGAGTGGAAGTCAACTGCTTGGGAGCCAAGATAGATTACTCCATAAAGTAACTACGCTTCTATCTTAGAGTTAAAGATTTTAATTGCTGCCAGGATAAAGGAATTGTACTTTCCATAAAAGAAGCGTGCAATGGCAGAATAACTGATAGGTGGCACCTGCAATAGCAGCTTTTGTGTGGGAGGTAACCAGGAGAGGTTATAAGAAAATGCTCAATTTCAAAGATATTTGTAATTGGATTTAAACCTGCTCCACTGGCAATGTATTAATCGCTAGTTATGTTTTTTGTATTGTTTGGCAAAGATCAAATCCTTATTCTTTTGATAGTTGATGACTAGTCCGTTATCTGTACAGTACTGCCCACATCTATTCAGCCGATGGAGAAAGCTAAGTCCAACTTTTTTGGCCGAGATAGAAGGATGGTATCATCAGCTTATAGAAGTATGTGGTGCTGCCTTGAGAGCCTAATTTAGGGGCATGGTTATTAATTTCCAATAAGACTGATGGAAAGGTCACTCAAAACCAAATTGAAAAGGGTTGTTGCTACCCACACAGCCTTGCCTCGCACCTTTAAAGGTAGAAATGGAATCGGTCCATGAGACCTTCACGTGAGCACTTAGCTCTGCAGTTTGTGTTGGGGTATACAAAGTTGCCTGATTAGAGAAAGAAGTTTATTGTCTATTCCTTGTATAGCCAATTTCCATTCCAAAGGCGTTCTCTAGAGACTGTGTCAAATGGTACCTTGAAATCGTACAGAAGGCAACATAAGGACTAACTTCTTGGACTTTTTTGGAGTATTTATTAATAAATGTCTAAGAAACATGGCATGGTCTAGCATTAGTTTCCCCCTCATTAGAAACCCTAATTGCTCTAAGACAATGATGTTCTGATGAATGGTCCGGGCCTGTAGTTTGGAGTAGAAATGTATTAACCCCGCCTCTATTTTCCCAATGACTGATGTCAAGCTAATTGGGCGGAGGATTGGGCGGGATCAGATGGGTCACCTTTTTTTATAAATAGGTACAATGACTACCCAGATAGCCAAAGGCTTAGGAATGAGGCCACAGGTCATTGATTTGGGTGAATAGATTGGCCAAAAGGGGTTTTACCACTCTGCTGTCAGAACTTCAAGTGTCTGGGGAAAGTATACTCAAGGCCAGAGGCTTTACAGGGGTTTCAATTCTGATTATTGAATCCCAGATTTCCTAGAGTTGTAACAGGCAGGCCATTTGGAATCATCTGTGTTGGAGATGGGATGAAATAAATGTTACTGGTCTACTTCAGCACTGGGTCAGCTTCGCAAAATGATCTATCCAAACCTCAGGGAGAATAGAAGAAAACGCCCTCATTTTATTGGAGTTTAAGGCTGAAAAATGCCCCCTCGGCTTATACACGAGTCCTGCTTACCAGCCAGCTCTTCAGGCCTCTGCCCAGGCTGGGGTGGCCCGAACGACCTCCCTGCGGCTGCAGCAGCCGCTTGTTGCTCCCTCCACCTCCCCGCTGGGTTTCAGGAAGCCCAGGCAGCTGGAGGTGGAGGGCTCCTTAACAGGCAGCCATGACTCCCCCTGATCTCCATTGCCCCAAATATTTGGCTCCCTCCACCTCCTGGTTGTCTGGGCTTCCTCAAACCCAGGGACATATAATCCTACATGTCCCTGTGGCTGGTATGCCCCTTCTCCCCACCCAACTCTTCAATTCCTGTTAGTATTTAGAATGTACCCGGAAGTCTCATATGCCCAAAGCCTACCATGGCCACTGTCAATGCATGGACCTTGAAGGAAGTGGAGAGACAAGTAATTAAAAGGTCCTGCGGGTGGAAGAGTGAAGGGCGCCTTGGCTGGGGCAGGAAGGAGATTAACGAGGCCAAGGAAAGCTACCTGGGAGTCTCTGCACAGAACACAACAAGACATCTGTGGGACATCTTCAGAAGAGGTTACTGCTTCTTTTCATGCTGCAAACCCAGAATAAGATGTCCAGGGGGTGTCTTTTAAACAGGTGGCTGCTGGTTTGGTTCCAGACAGCAAAGGTGTCAGACGGGGGAATAGGCTTTTTCCCGCCCGACCATTTCATTCTCTGGTCAGTGTCATCCTCAGCTTGTGCCCAACATTTTGTGTGCTGTGCTGGTGAAGGGATCTTCCCTGCCTCCAAAGACTGCCCCAGGACATTTGCTCTGCCACTCCGATCCTGAGCGCCTTTTCATCCTGAAAAGTACACAGTTGTACTCAGCACTTTCTACCGATTCCAGCAATATACAGTTGTCATTTTTTACTTATTATTTTGGATGAGCTATCTTCAAAGACATCTACAGGAATGTCACTTAAGAGAATCTTAGCTGCTCAGAGGACTCCCGTTGAAAAGCATTGGGATCGCCGAGGACAGGTCTACCACCTATTGGGAAGCACTGGGCATATGCATTACGGAATGAGCCATCTCTTCTGGGCAGTTTAGCAATTTTAGGAATCAAAACAGCGAAGCGATGCAATTTAGCCTCCCCCACTCCTGCTGTTGCCCCCTCTCTGCCCACCACCCAGAATAGCCGCCTCTCTCGCCTCAGATCTGGCCCTGAATATACATTACAAATTCCTAAAGGTTTAAGCACCTTTACAGTGGTGTATGAACAGAAAATGAAACCTGTATCCAAAGTTATTGTGCTTTCACATCCAATTACTAACTGAGACCGGGTTTATGACTGTACAGCCTGGCTAAGATCTACAAAGAAAGCTTCCATGGTGTGAGAAGAAGAAGAAGAAGAAGAGTTTGGATTTATATCCCCCCTTTCTCTCCTGCAGGAGACTCAAAGGGGCTGACAATCTCCTTGCCCTTCCTGCCTATGCAGCAAACTCCCTGTGAGGTGGGTGGAGGCTGAGAGAAACTCCCGGCTTCTTTGTTCAGCCCAAAGTCACCCTTCAAGCGTGTGTGGGAATTAATACAGAGCTAATCCTGAATTCCCCCAGAGAAGCCTCCACACAGCTCAGAGTAGCAGAGCACAGAATCCCAAACCCGGTTCCTCCAGATTAGATACATGAGCTCTTAACCTCCTACGCCACTGCTGCTCCACTGCTGCTCCACTGCTGAGTGGGGATTCAAACCCAGATCTTAATCCAGCATCTTAACCACTGCAGTACACTGGCTCCTATACCACACTGGCACCAATGTGTATAACAGTGAGCTAAAAGGATACTAGTGGAAGTTGTTAAACCCAGAAAACTCAATTTTAAAAAATCAGGGGAAGGCAGACTCATGGACAGAAATAATACCATCCGTTCCTGGTTTCTATTCCCTCTGGCAGAATCGAAATTTAATCCTTGGCCTTAATTTGTATCTGCATTGCTTCTTTTGTCTTCTAGGTAATTGGACACTGAGCCAGGTGGCGCCCCTTGGCATTGGGGACCCTCCTTCCACGACACCCGGGGTGGGTGACTCCAGCTCTTGGTGCTCAGAGTCGGCCTCAGAAGTGAGGGGGGAGGTCTCATGGGCTGTTTCTCCTGCATGGCATGACAGGTTCCCACCTCTGTAGGAACTGCCTGTCAAAACCCCCCTCATTGGCCTTCCCTACCCTGCTTTCATCCCTGCTGTGCAACAACTGCTCACCTATCCACCAATCAGGGGCTTTGAGTCTGGAGCGAGCCCACCCATCCTTATTGTGTGAGTGGCTTTTAAGGCTGTCTGTCTGGCCAGTGCTCCCATCCCCTACTCCTGTTCCCCTGTGGCCGCACACCCTTCCCTCACTATTATACCAAGGACTGTTGTGCCAGTTGTCTCCCCCCACAAACACCTGATGAGAGTAGCTTGCACAGGGGTCCAAGGAGACTCTATAGAAACTTGCCTACCAGCATGCCGCTGCTCTATAGGGGCCAGGGGGTGCAGCAGCATGCCCCCAGGAGGCTTCGGGCTTCTCCACCTGCTCCAGAGCCCACTGCTGCAAAGTTGTTGCTGGCAAGATGGCTTGTGAGTATCTCAGAAAGTCCACTTCAGAGGCAAATTAGGCGAGCCATTGCAGCTTCGGCCAGCTTGGGCCCTTCTCGGCTGCTCCAGAGACTGCCGAGGCAAGCTGTCATGACTCTGGGTAGCTAACAGAATTGACTGCTTGATCCAGAAGCCATTTGGGCGGGACGGAGAGGCCCCCCCCCCCCGCCCTTAGTCCTTCTGGATGTCAAATGGGAGCTACCCTGTCCCTGAGACCAAAACTATGACAGTGATAGAGAACCTTTTGGAGACAGTGTGCCCAAATTTTAACTAAAACCCACTTATTTATTGCAAAGTGCCAACACGGTAATTTAACCCACAGATACTGAACTTTTAGTTTAGAAAAAAAGGTTGGCTCTGAGGCATGCGTTACTCAGGAGTAAGTTTAGGTGGTAGTCGATGAACTTTGCTTTGAAGCAACCATGCAGCTCTTCCAATGGGTGAATCTGATCCTAGGAGGGTTTACTCAGAAGCAAACTGCCTATTGCCTGTATTGAGCATTACCCCCCAGGTAAGAGATAGCACTTTAGTTCTTAGCAGAAAAATGGTGGGGTTTAACATGAAACAACAGGGTTACCTACATAGCTGAAACTAGATCTTAGGTTTTAATACTAATAATTGAGCCCAACAGCCCAGGCCAGCCTCTCAGATGTGTAGGGGGGGGGGCACTCTGTTTGCATGTGCCCACAGAGAGGGCTCTGAGTGCCACCTTTGGCACCCGTGCCATAGGTTCGCCACCACTGAGCTATGACATCTCCCCAAACAAAGAACTTGAAGGGCTAATTTTCAGTTGCAGAACAACCTTCAAATTTCTCTAAAGTAACACAGAGAAAATAATATGACACTAACGATGGCTGCAGGCTCTAGTAAAGACCCCTTGCAACATCATTCCACCAGGTCATCCAAAATGCTTGGCACAAATTAGGAAGTGTGTGAAAAAAATCTGCACTGTGAACAATTTGTTCCCTCCTGAAGAGCCCTAAAACAAGCTTGCCCCTCAAGAAAAAATGTGACATGAGTTGGTCGACTCTGCCTGAAAAGATTAAGGAACTGAAATATAATCCCAGAATTTTGAAGAATATTATCATTATTATCATTTAATTTTGTTCAGTATCACAGCTGCCAGTTCTTTAGCTGGCTGTTGGCTTTTCATTACAATTGGAGCCCCACCCTGAGGCCTAGGATGTTGTAATACAGTGATGGCGAACCTATGGCACGGGTGCCAGAGGTGGCACTCGGAGCCCTCTCTGTGGGCACACACACACAGAGTTCGTCATGTGGGGGGCAGAAAATCACCCCCCCACACACACACATCTAGGCTGGCCTGGGCCACTGGGAGTCTGACAATAATGCTTTGCGTGGTGAGCAGGGGAGGTCTCTGCTAGCAGGCCTGGTGCCTATTAACTCTGGGTGAAAGCTTCTGCCCGAGGGGGGGAAGGTGCAGAGGAGGCAGAGAGATGCTAGAGAGGCACAGAGGCCCGATTACCCACATAAGGACTTGCTAGAAGCTAGAGCAAGAGCTGGCCCCTAACGAGTGAGTGAAAGTGGAGAAAGAGGGAGCCAACCGTATTTTTCTAAACTAAAACCTCAGCAAACAGGTTAAATTACTGGGTTTGGCGCCTCGCAGATAAATAACTAGAGGTTTAGGTTTACCAAAATTTGGAGCACTCCGGTCTCAAAAAGGTTCCTGCATCACTGTTGTAATATATTGAGTGTAATTGTTAGTCTGGATCACAGAAGGCTTCGTTTTGTATTCGACAAATGTTGATTTTGTCATTTGAAATTGAACAAAGTGCGGTCCTTGTGTCTTTGGAATGGTGCCCACTGGAGCAACCTCAGCTGGTTTGTGCCATAGTCGCTGAATCTCGATCTTCTAATCTTGGTATTTAGCGACTATTTAGATTTAAAACTAACCTTAAAACCATCAAAGCATTATAAGAATAAAGCAGTGCTTTGTAAGAGGTTCATGTTTTAACAAAAAATATTACAGAGCAGGTTGGGATATTATTCATGCCGTCAGCTCAGGAGGAAGAGGAAGACATGTAGTGTAAAAGGCACTGGGGAATCTATACATGGCTAAGAAGCCCCAATTCCCTGAGTATCACAGAGAATAATCAAAGATTTAGGATCCAGCAGGTTCTCTCTGAGTTCCCGAAAGTAGGTTACTAATTATTTGTGTGTAGAAAGGGGTTTACCTAAGTGGTGAGATTTTGCCATATGATTTTTTACCTTAAGATTCGCCCTCCCCTCTCAGCAATAACGCCTTTAGAACTTGAAGCAGTATAGCAGGAGGTGCACCGGCGTGCATGGCAGCCTGCGCCTGTGTGCATTCGTTTCCTGCCCAAGAGACCCAGCGCACTTAGGCTCTTGTATCCTTGCCACAGCCCCGTAGGAATGCCCTGCTAGAATGCCCAGCCACGCCCCCGTTGTGCCCCGCCCAGCCCGTGGCACTACGCATGCAGTTTACAAGATCCCACCACCGCGAGAACCTGTTACTAAGGCTTTTGGATCCCACCACTGGCTAATCCTATACCAGGAACAAGAAAGTCAAGCCACAGGAAGGACAACAAATACCCTGTTGCCCTTAACAATGAGGTGCCAAAGTGCACGTTTCCCATCATGTTCTACCAGCAAGAAAAAGGCTTGAATCACTTTTCTGATCTGAGATTTTACAGGATCTGGAGACACTTAAATATGCCAAAAGAAACCTACTTGACCGTTTGAATACAGTCTGATCCAGATCACTCCAAGGCTAGATCCAAGGGTACTTGGGAAGTGCTCAAGTCCAGAATCAGTAGTAGCTCCTCCAAGACGTGCCCAATTGTTGCACATTTCAGAGGCCTGAGGAAAAGAGCCCTCCTTGCCTGCTCCAAGGGACCCACTGGAGTCCAACCACTGCATAGTGTCAGCATTCCAGGACTTTTGCTCAGAAACCTTAAAGCCACAAGCCATGTCTTTTAGAAATCTTTAGCTACCATTGGGAGGGTAGAAATCCAATTTTATCGCCCAGACGTTCGGATTATCCCAACGGTGTTACCAGCAGGAAAATAGGAAAAATATTTTCCTGAGGCACCTTCCACTTGAACCACACTGGCTAAGGATCCATAGCAAAGAGACCAGTGTTGTCCAAAAGCCCCCACAAGTCCTGGAAAGAACATGTATATACAAATGTGCTGAGTATTTCCCCTTGGTTTCCTTCTTGCACCTTTTTCCCTTTTAAGGTTTAATGTAAGCCCCCTCAGTGTTTGGATTTATTGGCCTTGGAAATGTTTTAGGATTATACTTTAGCTAGGTTCTCCAGTTGCTTTAAGGTTTTGTTGCACCATTAATTTAAGATTCTCTTGCTTGCTCTGTTTATATGGGCTTGTACTGTATTGGGAGAGTTTCTTTGTTATAAGTTTGAAAGGATTCTATAGAGTTGCTTTAAGTGATAGACAAGAAGAGAAATGGATTAGAAATATTCTTCTTACTTTATTGTATTAATGAAAGAAAGAAGCCTCTGGGATTTTAGTAGTTTTATTTTAGCTAGGTAACAAGGAAGTAGATCAGAAAATGCAAAGTAAGGACAACTCCTTCTTACAATCTGATAAGTTTGTCAACCTCAACAAAAGACCTTTTTGGACTTACAAAGGAGTGGCTTGGCAGGCTGAAGGGACATCACCCTACTTCCCATTGGACTATTTGAATTTTCCCTTCCTGGGATCTCAAGACCCATTGGACTATTAGAGTATCCACTTCTAGGATCTCCAAGACCCAGTGGACTGTGGAAGTTTCCACTTCTGGGATCTCAAAGATTCATTGGCAGCCTTTTTCAGCTGGGACTTAATCCCATCTTTAAAAGGAAACAAAAGACTGTCTTGCTCCTCTTTGTTTTAAATTGTCTGTATTATGTGGCAGGGGACTGCCCCCCTTCCTCCTCTAGTTAGGTGAAAGCCTGTATAAAAAGGGCTGTGTTTATTTGTGTACTGGGCATTCTGGCCTGGAAGAAAGCTTGAAGTCACAATAAAGAACCTCTGCTCAGAAGAGCCACAGCCTGCCTCTACATCCACTCCCTGCTGCCAAAGCTAGAAATCACTCTGAAATCACTATCGCTAATTGCTGACAAATTTGCTGATGGCCCAATCACTCTGAAATCACTTTCTAGTTACCCCTGGCTGTAGGTAACATGGCACTAGAATTATGCATCCATACTCAGATGGCAGTGAACTCCTGAGTGATGAAAATCCAAATACTACATGCCAAAATTAGCATATGGAAGTTCTCAAGAAACACCCACAGCAGGGGAAAAGGGAAACAAACAAAATAACAACTAGTATATCTTCTACACACACATGTCCAGCAACTTTGGAAAACCTAGCAAGTGATGATTCACACACATACCCCCCAAAAAGAAAAAAGATAGAAAAAAAAAGAAGTACTTGGAAGTGTGGCTTTGGTCCATAGAAAAATGCAGAGACAAAAGTCACATAATACACTTACTTTATTAAAACTAACACCCCCCCCCCCTCCCCCCCGGAAGATCTTTCACATTATGTTTTTGTTTTGCTTCTGGTATACAGAACCCAGGAATAAATCTCTTGGGCTCATTCCACACATGCAGAATAATGCACTTTCAAACTGCTTTCAGTGCTCTTTGAAGCTGTGTGGAATGGCAAAATCCACTTGCAAACAGTTGTGAAAGTGGTTTGAAAATGCATTATTTTGCGTGTGCGGAAGGGGCCTTGCTGATTTTTAAAGAGTATAAATTCTCCTCCTATAGTGAAGAAACTAATTTTTGTTCTGCCCAATTCACATAAGAGTTGTGAACACTGTTGTAATTCTTATTTATAGTTTATTTATTAAGCCCTTCACCTGTGTGCACTAACTTGGCAATAGCCTTTGGCCTTTTATAGTAAACATTATGAGTGCTAAACATTATATAGCTTAATTATAATATTAAGATTAACCACAATCGTACAGCACAACGTGCAAGCTTTTGAGTTCTCCGGAACTCTTTATCAGAATTGATGTTAATAGGGAGGGGGGCAGAGGTGGGATCCAACCAGTTCTCACCACTTCTCTAGAAGTGGTTACTAATTTTTTCTGAGTGCCGAGAAGGGGTTACTAAAGCAACCTCCCTGCCCAATAGGGACTGGAGGTGCGTGTGTGCGGCAGCACCACTGTTTGAATCCCACCACCATCGGAACCTGTTATTAAAATTTTTGGATCCCACCACTGGAGGGGGGTCAGTTTAAGACCAAAGTCTCAGTGGCATAAGACCAAAGGAGCAGCAGTGGCATAGCGGTTAACAGGAGGTGCATTCTAATCTGGAGGAACTGAGTTTGATTCCCCACTCTGTTGCTTGAAGTGTGGAGGCAATAGAAATTCAAGATTAGCCTGTGCACTCCAAAACATGGAAGCTAGGTGACCTTGGAGGTTGAATCCACAGCTCTTCAAAGCTCTCTCAGCCCCACCCACCTCACAAGGGTGTTTGTTGTGAGGGGGGAAGGGCAAGGAGATTGTAAGCCCC
>NW_025950142.1:0-10277 GCF_021028975.2 Sphaerodactylus townsendi | reverse complement strand
CCATCAGCCCCTACCAGCATGGCCAATTGGCCATGCTGGTAGGGGCTGATGGGAATTGTAGTTCCTGAACATCTGGAGAGCCGCAGGTTCCCTACCCCTGGACTAGCAGCACCAAAATTTCAGAGCAAATTTCAGAGATTTTTTTGGGGGAAACTTGATCAATTTGACAACTCATTTTGGAAAAATAAATATATGAAGTTATATAATAATAACAAGCCTTTATTTGGCATAACAATAATCATAACAATAAAAAACCTGAGATAAAAGGTATACAAATACAAAGGTTTAAGATAAAAGGTATACAAATACAAAGGTTTAAGATAAAATATAAATTTATATGAAGTTATATGAAGCTGTCTTCGCTAAGTGAGTCAGGGACGTAGGTATAGATTTTTTTGGGGGTGGGTTCAGAGGGTGGGGCCATGCCCCCACCCACCCCTGGGGGCATGGCCACCCCTCCCAAGCCCCGCCCCTGGCCTCAGTACTTATAAAAGCAGCTCTCTGTGGCCAGGGATGGCAGACTCCCCTACCACACCCCCCACTGGCTGGGCTCCCAGTCAGCAGCCAGCAGCCAGCAGTCCCATCTGCTCTCCCCTTCGGACAGGGGCGTAGCTAGGGAAAATGGAGTCTAGTGCAAAATCTGAGTTTTGCAGGGAGCCCCCCATGGGCAGCCACTGTGATGCTGGAATCCACCCCCAAACAGCATTATTTTCAATGGTGTTTAAACTAGAGAGCCCAGATTTTCCTTTTAAATCCACCTTAAAAGGAGAATCTGGGGTTTCGAGTTAAAATATTGAAAGTGATGCGGTTTGGGGGTGGATTATCCCCCACCCTGAAACAGCACCACTTTCAATGTTTAAACTGGGGACCTCAGATTCTCCTTTTAAATCCATGTAAAAGGGGGTGGATTTAAAAGGAGAATCTGGGGAAATTTGTGGGGTGCCTGCTGTCAGGGGTGCAATTATTAAGCTAGCAGCACCAACCTTTCAGGGTATCTTTAGGAGACTCTCCTGATGATACCACCCAGGTTTGGTGAAGTTTGGTTCAGGGGGTCCAAAGTTATGGACCCTCAAATGTGTAGCCCCATCTCCTATTAGCTCCCATTGGAAATGATGGGGAATGGGGCACCCCCTTTGCGAGTCCATAACTTTGTATCCCCTGAACCAAACCTCACCAAACCTGGGTGGTATTATCAGGAGAGTTTCCCAAAAAAATCCCTGAAATTTTGGTGCTGCTAGTCTAAAAATTGTGCCCCCTGCAGGCCAAAAACTGGAAAAAATCACTTAAAATACAAAAAACCACAAACAGGGGGTGAAGATTCAGGTATGTAATGGGGGGTTTAAACCCAGGAATCCCCCTCCTTACCTATGTCCTTGAAGTGAGTCTACAGTCTCTTGTACTCATCTGAAAGTTTGGATTCTACCTCCAATTCAAGGAGGTCTTTGATTTTTACAACATTTCTAAATAACTGTTTAAGAACTAGATAAAACCAGTATGACCGAAATTGGTCCGGTCTATGCCTTTTTAGTTTGGGAAATTCACGGGGGACAGACCTTGCAATGCAAGAGACCAGGTTGCCATCTTACACCTGTTTTTTTACAAAGGTTTTCCTCCTTAGAAATCCACACACACATCAGAATTTTAAGAGCAGGTTTACAATTTATTAAAAAACCAAAAATATGGGAAAGGTACTATTTTCCAATCTGAAAAGCTCCAAAGAAATGAAGTGCAGCACCAGTGCTGTCTGCAGGAGAATGCCGTCAGGCATAATGGACCAAAAGCCAAGGGCAGCCCAAGGTGCAAGGGCAAGTTGCCTTCAGTTAGGAGGTCTAGCTAAAGGATAAAACTCTCGCAATAAGGGGTACCACTTTCCAGAAACAGAGGCCCTTTCCGCACGGGCCAAAGGGTGCCCCTGCACCGGCAGGAATTCTGCCGGTGGAGGGGTGGGGGCCGTTCGCACGGGAGCGTGCGAGCGGCCCCCGGTGAGGCTGGTGCAAGAGAGGCGGCTCCGCACGGAGCCGCCTCTTCCCCGTCCCTCTCCCACTCACCTCGTCGCCTTCGTCGCCCTGCTGGCCTCCTAAGACCCGCCCACACTGCCCTCCGACCTCCAGGCTGCCCTCCGTTCGCACTGCGCCGCCGGGAATGCGCTGTTTTCCAAAAACCTCCCTCCAGGAGGGAGGTTTTTGGAGGCGGCCTGACGCCACCCTGGGGGAGGGGGAGGGGAGCCAGGTCGGCACTGCTGCGTTTTTGCCGTCCCCAGGGCGCCGTAAATGGCCCGTGCAGAAAGGGCCAGAGTTCCATTCCCAGGAAGGAACAATTCTATGGAAAAACACTTGGGAGTGCCCAACTTCTAATTGGCTGCATTGATGATATTGGAACCAAGGGCATTCTAAGTCAGATTAGAAGACTAAACAAAAACACTTTGGAAGGTTGATGGTTCTCTGATAGCTGGACAGGAGTTTTAAGATTAAATGAACACTTGGGAAAGAGGAGTTCAGGATGAGCTAGCTGGAATCAGAGCATGAAGCATTTACATGTTCTTTTTGAAGTTGAAACAGGTGAGCCTACAAAAGGCTGTGCTGATTCTATTCAGATCTGGACTGCTAAGTCTTCAGAGAATGCATTACCTACTGCTATGCATACTTGATTTGGGAAAGGAAATGCATGTATCAAGCGAACCCTTCTTAGCATCACAGTCCATGAATTAAAATAGCTTTCCATCTTAATCTGGACTGTCTAGAATACCAAGACACAACTGGTAGGTCATTTTAGACCCTCCCTACCAGGTCTTGCCATGGGCTTTCATATCAACACCACGACCATCTTAGGGATGGTGGACAAGATATTCAGTGGTTGAGCTTTGATTCTTTATGACAGTATCTCATGAAGGGAGCTTTAACTCTTCAAAACATATACCCCAAACATCTTACTGGTCTCTAAGTTAGTTGCTACTGGAGCAGCAGTGGCGTAGGAGGTTAAGAGCTCGTGTATCTAATCTGGAGGAACCGGGTTTGATTCCCAGCTCTGCCACCTGAGCTGTGGAAGCTTATCTGGGGAATTCAGGTTAGCCTGCACACTCCCACACATGCCAGCTGGGTGACCTTGGGCTAGTCACAGTTTCTCGGAGCCCTCTCAGCCCCGCCCACCTCACAGGGTGTTTGTTGTGAGGGGAAAACGGCAAGGAGATTGTAAGCCCCTTTGAGTATCCTGCAGGAGAGAAAGGGGGGATATAAATCCAAACTCCTCCTCCTCCTCCTCCTCTTCCTCTTCTTCTTAGTTGCTACTGGACTCAGATCTAGCTCTTTATAGACCAACATGGCTACCCTTCTGAAACTAAAAAAGATGTTCAAGGTGGGATTTAATGTGAATGGCAGGACAGCTGCCCGTCTTTCACTATTACACAACTGCCATAAAATAATTCCCTCCCAAAACTTCAGGCTTTGAAACATTAGAAGCAAATGCATGAGTGTCAGGTGCTAATGAACACATGAATTCAGAGCTTCTCATACACCTCTTCATTCTCCCGTCAAACTATTTGGCAGCAATACCACTGAGCTCTGAGTTAAAAATGGCAAGAACAATTCTATTTAGGATTTCAATAGCGCAGTGAATGCATACAGCATAGAAGTGAATGCATACAGCATAGCACTAAGCAGTATCAGTAAAACAGACTGGTCAATGCCCCTGAGGAAGTTATCATCTACATTTCAAGAGAAGGCTCAAACCTCAACAGAAGGGAAGAGCAAGGGTGGGATAACAGGGATTGCCACTTTCAAACATGATTTTTATTTCTTAGGACCTACTGCTGAGATCTATGAGTGGTGTTCTTTTAATTAACAAGAAGTGCTTTTAAGTTTTCAATCAAATCATCAAACGCAAACACCCAAAGTACTTGGGTGGCTTCAATCTTACACTACTGGAGGATTTTATTTTAAGATTGCTCATTTATTTCTCTAATTAGAGTTGATAATAGGAGGAATAAGATTAATCAACCCTTTCATTACAGTGTAGATCAGTCTTTGAGAAATTCCTTTGAAAATTCAATAATGTCTTGAAAGGTTACATGTAAATGTCACATTTAATTTCTTTTTACAAGTAGCTACCTATTACTGGGGCAGTTAAATACTAGTGGACACCCCAAAGACTCACAGAATCACTAGTAACCATTCCTTGCTGGTACAGGGTTTCAATGTAAACTCCTAATTATTAGCAGTCTTTACCCTGTTATAGTAATTTTCTATGTTACCGTGTTTCCCCGAAAATAAGAGTGTCTTATATTAATTTTTGCTCCCAAAGATGCGCTATGTCTTATTTTCAGGGGATGTCTTATTTTTCCGCTCCACAGCTGCATGCTCTGGTGTTCTGTCCAATAGGCATGCTTCCAAACAAAAACTTGGCTACGTCTTACTTTTGGAGGATGCTTTATGTTTAGCACTTCAGCAAAACCTCTACTACGTCTTATTTTCAGAGGATGTCTTATTTTGGGGGAAACAGGGTATTAGTTCGTTATGTATTGAAAACCCCTTGGTGGGGTTGCTGTAACTCGGTTGCAACTTGATGGCAATCACATATAGATGTATTTGTTCATTTCAAAAGAGGTATTTGTTTGTTTCAATTATTTATATTGAACCTTATTTCCTTGGGTTCAACGCAGGTAACAAAGTCAGCTAACAATGAAAGTTGCAAGGACACAAAAACATAAAAGAGGTTTCACGCCTTCATAAATGGCAATCAGATAAGGCAGGGCTGCACCCGCTCTGGTAGGCCATCCAAAAAGTCTAGATATCCTAGAAGCCACAGTTACCAACATACAGACAATCTTAAGAAGAAAGCACCACAAGGAGAAGGCTGTCTGAAAAACATAATTGTCATGAGGGAGTACATCAGGAGATATGCTTTGAGCTCCTATATCAGTCTTGTGTACAGATTATTACAGTAAGGCTAGGATGTTACCACGCAGACCTGTGGCAGGTCAGGGGGGAGCTGTTTCTCAGCCTTACCCATCCCCTCTAAAGGTTACAAACTCCTTTTCCCTTCCTTTCCCCATAATAGACACTTTGTGAGGTAGGTGGGCTGAGAGAGTTCTGAAGAACTGTGATTAGACCAAGGTCGCCAAGCAGGAATGTAGAAATGGGGTAACAAAGTGGGGGGAAACATTTGATATTTTACATAATTGCTTCACTGGATACCAAGTAACTGATTTAGTCACTAAAATGAAGTCAAATGTTGCTAAAACGATTGCTGTATGTGACCCATTTGATAGTCTACAAGTATTAGGCACTATAGATCATCTTCTTACATTGTTACTTTGTTGTTCCTTTGTAGTTCATGTGATAATGATGAAGAGGAAGAGTTTGGATTTATAACCCACTTTTACTCTTCTATAAGGAGTCTCAAAGTGGCTTACAAACTCCTTCCTCTCCCCACAACAGACACCTTGTGAGACTGAGGTGAGACTGAGTGAGTTCTGAAAGAACTATAACTAGCCCAGGGTCATCCAATTGGCTTCACGTGTAAGAGTGAGGAAAGAAATCCAGAGTTTTTTCACTTATGTGGAGGAGTGGGGAATTGAGCCACACCAAAAGAGCTAAATACTAAAATAGCTGTTTTTATTTGGCTAAACACTTCAGGAGAATGGACTTCATTTCTGGTTCTACCAACAAAGTCCTTGCAAATGTTCTGGAACTTAGGCACTTCCAGATCCTAGTCCAACACTTTAAACACTGGACTGAGCTAATGTTTATGGAATACGGCAGAGGAGGAAAACGTGCCAATCTGCCAATCATGCAAATACAAAATTTGACAGTGGAACTGAAGGATGTTTCACTGTTGTCCAAAACAAGCTGTCTGCTGCCATCATCCCCTATTATTATCCTTTCTGCAGATCTCACTGTGATACTTAGCGATTCTACTTGGAAACTAAAAATTAAAATCCATTTATTGTCACATACAAAGCTATCTTGCTGACTTCTTAAAATGGGGTTCTATCTGAGCCTAGGATTCTCCAACCATGACTGACAAGTTAATTAATTCCTCAAAGGCTCAGGGAAGAGCAACCCCCCTCTACTTATTAATGTAATCAGAAGGAAGGAAAAACAAAACAGAAACAACACTGTGCAATCATTTCAAAGGGTCTATTGTCATTTCAAAATCTATTGTCTCTTTTTTGAAACTTGCTCACACTCCTGTTTTTAAAAAATCTGCATAATATCAGAATTTTTTTTTACAGTTAGTTACTTTTATTGGCCCTGGCCCCAACCTGGTGAAACAATCCGTCTGAGGATACCAGGCCCAGTTCCACAGGATCTGTAAGATACGGTTGTTCCCCCATGCCTATGATTGAGGCAGCAACAATGAACTGTCAAGGCCTCCCCTTTCAATTTCTGTAATTCAGTTTGACTCTCAACATTGATTCCAACTTTCTTATTAGTCCATCCAGACCCCTCAGGTAGTTTCTGCACAGTCAAAATATCCTGGGTTGAGCAAGAAAAATATCCCTGTGCAGCCAAGAATTCTGCATGGTTTCCGGTCCTAAAGCAGGTTTGCCCTGCAATAATTCCCTCATCCCAAGGTATTAAAAGCCACCAAATTGGAGGTTCTGTTTAAAAATCCCAGGGTGAGCCTGCTAGAGCCTGCTACCGTGTGAACTCCAATCAGTTTATTTTTCCCACACAGCTGCCTGATATCCCCGCCTGACGTTCATTCAAGCTGCCACTCAAAAACAGCCAATCAGAACACGGGACACCGGGCATGGTCAGAGATGCTTGCAGCTGCCACTCAAAAACAACAGCCAATCAGAACATGGGACACTGGGCATGCTCAGAGATGCTTGCAGCTGCCACTTAAAAACGACCGCCAATCAGAACGTGGGACACTGGGCATGCTCAGAGATGCTTGCAGCTGCCACTTAAAAATGACAACCAATCAGAATGTGGGACACCAGGCATGCTCAGATATGCTTCCAAAGTAAATACAGAAGTCCTGGGCTCATACAAAACAAGCTGGAGTATTTCCTCCCAGTCTTCACTGGATTCCTTCAAAAAACGAGCAGCCATGTGAATGGACACCCCAAGATAAAATAGACCCAGGTTAAAAAAAAAACAGTGATACACTGGTATAATTTTGCAATGCGGAAATAACCTCAGTGTGGCTATTGTTTGTTTAAATTACAATAGACTGGATGCGTAATCACCGCTTGCATTTGTGCAGTATTTATTATTATGGTTTGTTGATATTTTATGCTTTATGTATATGATGTGAGCTGTCCTGAGCCCAGAAAAGGAGGGGCAGCATGTTGAATTCAATAAATAAAAATAAAACAAAATAGACATGACCACTAAGTCAAAGCATGTATATTTACAACTCTAAGATGTGATAGTGTAAACCTGGGGTTCTGTGGGTGGAATGGCACAGTTTTTGTCATACCTGTAGTGGAATGTCATCTTTTAATGTCATATTTAGGTCCGGTGTCTGTGTTTAAAAAAAAAAGTTTCACAGTGCAAACCTAAGCAGAGGCGCACTGCTCTATACTCACTGAAGTCAATTGGCTTTGAAGGGTGTAATTCTGCTTAGGACTGCACAGTAAATCTGTGTCTAGTTTGCAACTGAGGCTCTGTGTCGAATAGAGGCATCCACAGAGATGTAGAATAACTGGAAAATAAACATTGATGTGAAAAGACAGAAGGGTAAAGTATTTTTTAAGTGCCTCTGAATATCTGCACATTCTACCATCTTCTAGTTCTAACACCACATTCCATTGCATATGAGTCATGGATAGAAAGTCATTATCATCTGATGTCGTCTCAAAGGCAGCACGTTTCAGCTAGGAATGCCAGTCTCCAGGTGGGATTTGGAGATCTCCCAGAATTACAGCAAATCTCCCGTCTACAGAGCTCAGTTCCCCTGGAGAAAAATGGATGCTTTGGAGGCTGGATTCTGTAGAACTGTACCCCACTGTGGTGTCCTCTCTTGGAGTTTCCCATCATGGATCTGGCAACCAGACCCCCTATCACCCAACAATGACCAGGGGCAATCCTGTTTTCAACTGAGTCAGTTCAGACATTCACTTGTTTTCTCAAAAAGAAACCATGCTTTTCTGCCAGTGATGCATGTGTGCTTTTTGGGCAACAAATGAGTACCGTATATACTGGTGTATAAGTCAACCCAAATATACGTCGAGGCACCTAATTTTACCACAAAAAACTGGGAAAACGTATTGACTCGAGTATAAGTCTAGGGTGGGAAATGCAGCAGCTACTGGCAAATTTAAAAAATAAAAATAGAGATGGTTGGGCGCTATTTGGGGGTCTCTGCCACTGACCCCCCCCCTCACCAATCCCAAGGTCTCTGCCACTGACCTCTCCATCCCGCAGCTTGTCCAGCTCACCCAGGTCGACTGGCTGTCATCTGCCGAGAGCCAGGGGCCGGCCGCCGCCGAGAAGGCAGAGGCAGAGAAAGCGGCTGAAAGAAAGAAGGCAGAGTAGAGCAAACCAGAGAAGGAGGCTGAGAAAGTGGCTGAAAGGGGTGAGACAGAGAAGAAGGCAGAGGAGAGCGAAGCAGAGGAGGAGGCTGAGAAAGCAGCTGAAATGGGAGAGGCAGAGAAGAGGGCAGAGGAATGCGGAGCAGAGGCAAAGAAAGTGGCTGAAAGGGGGAAGGAAGAGAAGAAGGCAGAGGAGAGAGAAGCAGAGAAGGAGGCTGAGAAAGCGGCTGAAAGGGGGGAGGCAGAGAAGAAGGCAGAGGAGAGCGAAGATGGGAGTGGGGGAATGCCACACAATAATTAAGTGGGACCCTCACTTGCGTATAAGTTGAGGGGGGCTTTTTCAGCACAAAAATGTGCTGAAAAAGTAGACTTATATGCAAGTATATAAGGTACACAAAAAGTTCATGCCATATCTAGACAGTTGCCAATTAGATAACCAGCTTGGTGGGCCCTGGTGCATTTAACAGCAGTGATAAATTAGCAGCCATATTTACCTATCCTACTCCATTCCTAGAGGGAGAGAAGAGGAAGAGATACATAAGGGTCTGGGAATAACTGAGCTAGAGACAGGTAGGTAACAGCTTTGGAATTTGTCCATTCCTTACATTAAAAGATGTGATAGAAATTAGCCAAATGAACTACAGCAATTAAACCCCAATTACTCTGTACCATCAACTAGCCTCTTCTAGTACATATCCAAAATAGTTATCTTACCATTTTTTAAAAAAAATCTTTTAATTATTTTATGAACTAAGTTCCCTAAAGGCTATCTACATGGAATTAAAGCTGTGACTTGCGATGAAGATAAATGCTAGTAGTAGAGGCTTTCATTACCATATCTTTGTTTCAAAGGTTTCACATGAATTGTGCTATAGACTAATAGGAAATGAAACCGGTCTTTTAAAAGTCATGATTTTGAAAACCCTTAATGATGGTCCTGCTATTATTCTTCAATTTCCTTGGAGCTGTGTGCACAATTTCCTAATACAGTAAATCTTCCTTTAATATTGAGACTTCATTTTCCTTCTAGCAGTTTTCATCATCCTATTGCAGTTTGCAAATGTGATACTCAACATTATATTTAAACTACTACCCAGGTCTCTTGAACCAAAAATAATCTTCAGCTTAACCCAGGTGTAAAAAGTAGGTGTGTGATCTTGATAACAGTAGATTTAAATAGCAGTGGTTTCAATAGGAGAAGTAATCACATTTTAATCACACGTGCTCTATTTCGAACTTGCTTATACATGACAGAATTATGGCAATTGTGTTGGGATCACCAGATGAATGACTTCAAACAGGGCAAAGGTGGAAGCACCATTTATGTGAATCAATTCTTTCATATGGGTTGCCTTGAATGCCATGACAGCGGTAGCCAATTTTTAATAGCACTGGTAGTAACAAAGGCCAGATGGGCTCTACCCCTTTCATCAGGAAGATATATTTGTTTCCAAATGAATAACACCCACCCACACATCAAGTCCAACCACATTCAATCCTTTGAAGGGAAAAAATAATGAACCAGTGCAATTCATTCTATTGTCTCTTGCCTGTTGTTGCATTTGTTCAAAAAGCTAAAGATGATGAAACTTTTCACTTAAAAGTTTTGGGGAAAGTCAAATGTTTTGACCTGATACCTAAAGAATGGGCAACCAGGGAGCCTAAAGAGGGAGGACATCCCAACGGTAACATGCTATCACTGAAAAAGTTCTATCACTGAAAAAGGAGCAGCAGTGGCGTAGGAGGTTAAGAGCTCGTGTATCTAATCTGGAGGAACCGGGTTTGATTCCCAGCTCTG
>NW_025950141.1:0-10281 GCF_021028975.2 Sphaerodactylus townsendi | reverse complement strand
GTGAACAAACAAATAGATAGAGCACAATAAAATCAGTAATCATTAAATAACGGCTCTATACGTATTTAAAATCAACCACATTAAAATGCAGCGTTCTAACATCAGGTAAAGCAATGGCGTCCTACTAATAGATCCCCTAAAAAGGGGGGAGGGGAAGAAGAGAAGAGGGACAGCAGGGTCCACAGATGTTAAAAGGGGGGGGCCATCAACGGCCAGCCTCTCCAAAGGCCCGGTGGAACAACTCTGTCTTGCAGGCCCTGCGGAAATCATTAAGATCCCGCAGGGCCCGCGTAGCTGGAGGTAGAGTGTTCCACCAGGCAGGGGCCAGAGCTGTAAAGGCTCTGGCCCGGGTGGAGGCTAGCCGCATCATTGAGGGGCCAGGGATCACCAGTAGGTTGGCCTCTGCTGAACGCAGAGGTCGATTTGGGACATATGGGGCAAGACGGTCCCGCAAGTACGGAGGTCCCAGGCCGCGCAAGGCCTTAAAGGTCAATACCAACACCTTGAAGATGATTCGGAATTCAACCGGTAACCAGTGCAGGCGGCGCAACACAGGTGAAATATGATCTCTGGCGGCACCTCCTGTGAGCAGGCGGGCCGCCGCATTCTGGACCAGTTTTAATTTCCGAATCAGCCGCAAGGGAAGGCCTCTAAGTTGAATGGCATCAGCTCTGTAAAGGTGCTAAATATACCTTGTATACCTATTACTATACTAGTAATACTATTACTATACTAGTTATACTAGTAAACATGTGGCCCAGGGAACAGATGCAGACTCTTGAGAGGTTTTTTTCCCTGCTCCAATACATGAAGCCTTCTGGGTGACCTTGTTCTGGCCACAGTTTTCTCAGAACTCTCTCAGCCCCATCTGCCTCACAAGGTGCCTGTGGTGGGAGACTCGTTATGGGAGATAAATTCAAACTATTCTTCTTCCCAGGCACAAAGGGTCCAATTCATATTGTGACCATGGTGTGCAAGAAGGGGTTTCAGCCTCCCCCATGCTGTTTTCCCAAACTGAAATGGCCTCAGGGGCAGTAGGCTAAATCCATCCACAGTTATCAGCCATGGTGATTAAAGAGAACCTCTACATTCAAAGGCAGCAAGTTCTGAATTTTAGTGATAGGTGGCAACACCACTCTATATTCTGTTTTTGTCTCTCAAAGTCAACTAGTTGTCCACTGTCAACGAGGATGCTGAATTAAATGAACCACTGGCATGATCTAGAAGTCTCTCCCCATATGCCACTGTCTGGATCCAAACTAAACCCCACACAGCTGAGAATTGAATTCACAGACAGCAACTCAGAAATTTATGTCTGACAGAAAGACCTTGTGAATGGTCCAGATCTGACCTGAAGACTGTGTATTGTGTAGCTAGGCCCGCTGGCCTCTAGTGATATTTCAACAGTTTCCCTTTTCTGTGTTAATAACCACATTGTTAATGGTTTGGTGGCTCTTTCAAACCTATTACTTAGATTTCATTAAAATAAGAAAATAAACCCTGTCTTCCAAAAAATGTATGCAACCCAATTTATTGCATTATGGAGTGCTATTCCTAAAAAGAATTTAATTAATTAGAATTTTGAATACTTGTTATTCTATTTTCATTTCAATTGCAATGGGTTCGTTTCTATTATTTCCACAGAATGATGGTTACTAAAGTCTGAGCAGGTTGGATTGCTGGTTTCAGATTACAGGGAAAAAAACAGACCAGTCGATTGCAAAAGAGATGTAGCTTCATAAAAGACAAGATTCCTCTCTGCCTTACATTTACAGTTTTTAAAGAGCTTGGCAGATGCTTCCTGACAGGCTGAATATTCCTTATTTGGAAATAAAGCCGTGGTGCAGAAGAAGGCAAAGAAATGGGGAATCTTCTGAGAAGATTCAAATAAACTAAAATCATCCAGCATCCTAGCTAGAAGGGATTTGATGATATAACTATTTCACATTCAGCCAGTCAGGAAATACTAAATGGTTACTTTTTAGAAAGTTGGGGGAGTCACAATTTCACAGAAACTTGGGCTCATTCCGCACATGCAGAATAATGCACTTTCAAACTGCTTTCAGTGCTCTTTGAAGCTGTGCGGAATAGCAAAATCCACTTGCAAACAGTTGTGAAAGTGGTTTGAAAATGCATTATTTTGCGTGTGTGGAAGGGGCCACGGTTTGATATAATGAAACCTGTGGCTTATTTAAACTGTGGTTAGTTTATGAAACCAGGATTTGGTTGGGTTTTTTTTGTTTGTTTTGGGTGAGGGGAATCAAAAACTTTATTCAGCTATATCCCATCTCAAGCAGTCCTCAGCCAGACGGTGCAGGCCATGCTGAAGGAATTAGATGCCATAGGGGTGGGGGATGCAGCAGGTAGAGCTGGATCAGCAAAAGCAGTGACCCTACCATTCTCTCCAGGAACATCAGAACATCTCCTTCCTGGACTGGACCTATTACATTGTGATGATGAAGCATCCGGTGTCATCCATTAATTCCATTTGGACTTGTGTGCACTGGCCCTGGGAGCCAGTCTAGCCCAACACGTTGGTCACACGGGCCAGCTTGATGGACTGCACACAGCTGATGTCCATGGCAGAGGTGACTGAAGGCCAGATTTGGCTTGTTGACAGTCATTCTTGCTAGGATGCTAACTTTGAGGTTTGTTACCAGGACCATATGATTAATTGAGCATTCTGAACTGTCAACTGTGTAACAGTCATTCAGCTCCTATTTGTCTTGTCAGTTCTTGGTTGCAGTGCCTTCAGCTTTTTATTCAAGTTATCTGGGGGAAAATTGCCATCAAATTGCAGACAACTTTTGGTGACCCCGTGGGGTTTCCAAGGCACTAGATGTTCAGAGCTGGTTTGGCATTGCCTGCCTCTGCATAGCAGTCTTGGTATTCCTTGGTGGTCTCACATCCAAATACTGACCAGGGCCAACACTGCTTAGCTTCTCAGATCTGACGATATTGGGTTAGGCTGAGTTATCCAGGTCAGGGCTGTATGCAAATTCCCAGCCTTCATTTCAACATCAGCTGAAGAGAAAAGCTTCTCCAAATCATTCATCATTGGCTGATGGCACTCATTGTTGGGTAAGCCAGCGGCTCTCAGTACTAAAAGAAGCCACTATTTTATACCTATTTAGTTTCCTAGTTCTTCTGATTAACCCTTTCCTAGCATCAAATTTTAAAAATACAACCACACACATTCACAATGCTGCCCAAACATCAAAGCATCCAAAATGCAGCCCTCTTTCAACTGCCAATCTTATTCTATGTCCTGCTGCTAGAAGTAACTTTTCACTGCAGAGTTGTCTAGGCTGGTTTGAAGGGCAACCTACTTCTCTGACTGTCAGCCATTGTGTGGGTGATGGGGGGAAGATATATGCCGCCCACATTTGCCCTTCTGCCACCCTGTTTGTAGAACTTCTCGTCTCATTGTTGTAAGACGACAACATGTCAGCTAAGTGGAAGATGAGACAAGCATAAAAAGGGTGGCTGCCAGCTGGAGCAGCTTTGCGGACATCTCTGTAGCTCAGAGTGTGTGAGAAGCAGCAAGTCAGGATTATCCATTCATGCATTTTGTAGCTAATTGTAGTTAATAAGCCTACTTCAAATCCTGGCTACAGTAGCTACAGTTAATGAGTAGGACTGATTTCAGACTATTAGCTAACCATCACTAGTTTAATCGTATTAGGATTTGGTGTATCGTCTGAGGAAAGAACTGCAAAATTACCCCACTACACCTCCTCTTATTCTTAACCCTTTTTCCTATTGAACAAGTTTTCACAGAAGTGTTTCACAGGGTTTCCAAATGAGATGGGAAATTCCTGGGGATTTGAGGGTAAAGCCTGATAAGGGCAGAGAGAAAAAGGAAGGAGCTCTGCATGAAGCTGTGGAGTCCACTATATTTCCCCTAGGGGAACTGATCTTTCTGCTTTGGAGATTTAGTGGTATTCCTAGAGAACTTCAGTCCCTACCAGCAGGTTGAAAACCCTAACCATCTGTATGTGAAAACATGGCCAAAATTTTGTCAAGAGGAGAGGGAGGGAAAGTGACAGAACAAGAAAAAGCTCTCTAGAGTAGAGCATAGATGGAGCTACCATGAAGTGGGGGGACAAAAGCCCCGGGTGCAGGTGTGGGGGATGGAGAATAGCTTCCCCCACCCCTCCCCTCAGGCTGCCCCTGCAGCCTCCGCAGCCTGGAGCAGGCCCCGCGGACTGTAGCAGGCTGTTCTTTTAACTTTTAAAGGTAAGTGAAGCGTATTAGGGGGCACGGGTGGACAGGGGCCCGTGGGGGAGGTGGTCACCATTTTGCCCTGGGTACATTTCCCTCCCTATGGTAATGGATTAGAGTCTACCTGCATTTAACCACTACACCACACTGGATTTTATACAAACTGTGTTCACATTCCACACATCCTATAATAACCCATGATCAATCCCTTGTGCCAGAACTGCATGCGAATGAGAGCTGATGGAAACTTGTTATGGGTAGGGGTGAGCACTCAGAGCAGGCTGAATAATTTGAATAATCTCTGGGCTCAGATGGGTTCATAGATGAATCCTACTTATATTGCATAGGTGAGGTCAGTCCATGCTTAGTGAAATTATTTTCATATTTGTAAATGCATGGTGAAGTATCAGCCAAGTAAGCTGAGGCTAATACTGTTGGAATAAGCAATTTATGCATGCCTGGTCAATGGGGGCGCTATGTATCCTGGATAGCTTTAAAAGGGGCTTGGACAGATTTATGGAGGAGAAGTTGATTTATGGCTACCAATCTTGATCCTCTTTGATCTGAGATTGCAAATGCCTTAACAGACCAGGTGATCAGGAGCAACAGCCGCAGAAGGCCATTGCGTTCACATCCTACATGTGAGCTCCCAAAGGCACCTGGTGGGCCACTGCGAGTAGCAGAGAGCTGGACTAGATGGACTTTGGTCTGATCCAGCTGGCTTGTTCTTATGTTCTTATGTTCTTATGTTCTTATGTATCTTTAAACTGTTCTATTGTTTGCTCTCCATGTCTGGGCTCTGCCCATCAATTCCTCCTTCTTCACCCTGCAGCCATTTTCTTTCTTCTTCTTTGTACTGAGCACAATGGTAATGGCTACCTGCTCCTGCTGGAGCTTTCCCACAGAAGTAATTCACACTTGCACATACATGATGGCACGTTAGAATGCCCACTTGTGACAGGGAAAGTTATCTCTTTAGCATAAGGTTTCTTACTATCTACTTTTCACCTGGAACAATGCTTGTGATCTGAAGTTATTTGAAATAAATGAAAGTTTTCCTTTTTTGCAAATATCTGTTTGGAAGAGCTCCTTTTACTGCACTCACACACAGGACTGGACTGATCCATATTTAACCAAATTTCCAACAAATATCAGCCAGATTTACAAGGAAGGAAAATATCCAGAGGACATATATAGCTCCATATCTCCGCTCAATGCACATTGCATTGGCATCAATTTTAACCAAATGTCTTAGGTCAGTTCCAGATCAATATATTGGTCTGGAGCAAACTGAAAGGCAGGCAAATGTCCTGGAAATTCTGGAGGTTGATCAATGTAATGTGTCTGCCCAAGAAGCAAGTAATTCCACCAGTCTTTCATTATAACTACTATAATTTGTTTCACTGAGCAGCGCTGCTTACATTTTCCCCTTCAAGAAAGTGTCATTTTAATTGCTTAAAATACATCCCATACAACCTATAAGTGCCAAAGAATCTTTTGATGCTAATTATGAAAATCAAAACTGAAAGAATACATCATTTATTTTATATCTTTTTTTGCTAGAAGTTTATTGTGATTTGCATTCACCTGCCCGTTCAGTAAACAGACTAAACAATTTTTCAGCTTCATGAAATTTGTCCACACAGTGTTACTGATCTTTTGGTCAGTGTTTCACAGGCAGCACTCCTTTAAATCTAGTCATTAAAATATACAGTGATATAGTGCAAAGGTCCTCCAGTATCAGCCAAGTGAAGTTAATAGACTTAGACTAGACTATGCTTAGGGTTGTACTGCTAGAGCCAAAAGATTTAGGAAGTTACCACCAATCGGAGCAATTAAAAATCTTTATACCAAAAAAGGCTTCAAAGTATTCACTAACTATTCTCATACTTACTGAGAGGACAGCAGTGTAATATAGCGATTTATCTTTAAAATGGGTACACTTTAAGTCAACATGCAACTACTAAATCCTTGTATATTGTACTGAAAGTACTCCTGCTTTCTTGTAACCCTGCCAGGTACTATTAACAGCCACTCATAACATAACCTTTCCTCATCATTTACATAGAGAAAAATGACATTAATGTTAGCTGTTCTGGCTCACTTCAAAGAGACCTAGAAGGGGAACAATTTAAAAGCATTCATTTATTAAACATTAAACCTACCCATTTATTCCTTTTGAATTTAGGTCTGTTTTCATTGGGATATGTATCCCTAAAAGCAGCCCTGATTTGGAAACATATTTTGAAGGAAATTCATGACTTCTCATGCCATATGCTATTTGAGATTAAAACTTATAAATTAATATCAGGCTACAATCAATCAAGATACTAATTCACAAGGAAGTAGCCATGTTCCCTTGGGGGCCAGTACACTCCCCCATCAACAACTCTATTCTTTGATTTCCTGACTAGTTCATTGACATTTAGGTCATGATTAATGATCAATATTTACAATACAATAAACTAACCTCCAGGACAGTGGTTGTGAACCTATGGCACGGGTGCCAGAGGTGGCACTCAGAGCCTCTCTGTGGGCACGCACAAACAGAGTGCCCCCCCACATCTAGGCTGGCCTGGGCCGTTGGGCTCAATTATTAGCATTAAACCTAAGATCAAGTTTTGGGGAAGCAGTGTAGGTAACCCTGTTAAGCTCTGTTAAACCCCACTGATTTTCATGCAAAGAACAAAAGCGCAATTCTTTACCTGGGAGTAAGCTTGGTTGCTGGCAATGGGGCTTGCTTCTGAGTAAACCATCCTAGGGTCATGATTCACCCATTGGAAGAGATGCACAGTTGCTACAAAGCAAAGCCACCAACTACTACCAAACTCACTCCTGAGTAACGCACGCCTCGGAGCCAACTGTTTTTTCTAAACTGAAACCTCAGTATTCAGGTTAAATTGCCGTGTTGGCACTTTGCAATAAATAAGTGGGTTTTGAATTGCAGTTTGGGCACTCGGTCTCAAAAAAGTTCGCCATCACTGCTCTAGGACCTTCCAGAAATATGTGTTGCAATGTAGACTTGCCTCTCTCTCATTGTCCATTTTGGAAAGGAGCTTTTAAACGTTTGTGTTTTTGTCCTTATATTACATTAGTAATGTGACACATAATTCTTTTTTAAAAAAATGCTTTTCAAAAATGGAGGACAAGTGGGAGAAGCAAATGGCTGAAGGGGAGGTTTGGTGAGTAGAGAAATAAAGACTGTTTCAACATGATCACACACTCAAGGGAAGCTGGCTTGAAATGGATCAAAACAAATATTGTTCAGGAAAACAGTGGAAATAAAATGAAGGGGAAATGTCTCTGGAACCAAATAGAGGAAAAACTTAGTTGAACTAATTGAAAAAAGTAGCATTGGAGAAAGGCCTATGTTGGAAAGTGGGAATTTTACAAGGCTCCTGAATGCAATGAATGGACTTTGAGGATTAGAGACATATGCTTTTCATAGGTTCCTTGCACTGAGAATGCTACTATGCCATCCTGGAGGGAGGAAACAACTTTGCTGCTCTCTCACTACCTGGTAACTGTAGGGAAAGGAAGAAGGTTGTGATAGGTCAATGGACAATAATGATTCTTTTTTTTACAGCTTTTGGCATGTACTTGCACAGAATTGTTTTTTTGACCAGTCCCAAGGAAAGATCATAAAATGTGAGTCATGGCAAGCTGGAGAGCACATCACTAGTTGTCATATGACACCAGTTTAGATCTGGTTGGATTGTTCCAACCAGGTTCTCAACCCTTGTAGGAGCAATGATTAGTAGACAAGTAATCTATCTAATATCTAAATCCCTTGAACACCGCAAGTGATTATTTAGGCATTGTTTAATCTACCCCAGCAGCATTTCTGCCTAAGCATAAACCAAATAAAGCTTTTATAGTAATCTTGTAATGTTTTAGATCAGATTGTGCTTAGGGTAAGGTGATCTTTTTCCTTATCCCAGCACCTTGTTCTTGGTACAAAATATATTCTTTATACCAGTAAATAAGTACATACCAATCTTTCAGTTCCAAATGCAAAGTGCTGTTTTCACTCTTCCATAATAGTGATGGTTCAGTCTGTTTCTTTACTACAAATCATGCTTACAATGACTTGAGATAACACCAGTAGGCAAAAATCTTGATCCCCACTGCTACTCTCTTACTCATGAATCTATACCCCACCACTACATTGCATAAACAAGATTGTTGTAATAAAAATATGAAAATATCTGAGTATTATAGCATGCTGCAAGCACAGCATGGTAACTATAACAGCTCATATCTTTCTTTGTTTTATGAGTTCTAACATTTGGCCCTAATAAGGTGGATCACATTAGGAAAATATTAATCTAAAATAACAGAGCTCAGGGCCACTGAGAGGGAAGGGCTACAATTGCAAATTCCTCTGCCTGGGTCATCCCCAAGATCCCAGGACTATCAGTCAAGATTCCCATGAGGACAATAACAATATCCTTGTTTTAATCAAGCATCCTGTGTGTGTCCTTCCAAAATAAAAAGAAGAAGAGGAGAAGAAGGAAGAGGAAGAGGACCCAAGGGAACCTTTATCTAGGAGCCCATAGTGATTTTTAGCAGCCCTGCCCATGCTGTACAAATGTAACAAAGTAATATAATCATCCCATGTACTGTTTACTGCTTTTCTTATTCTACAACATTGCCTAAAAAGGATACTTTCTGCTATTTGACCCTGGGCTATTTGTGATAATTATTAATCACTGCATAAGATAAAATATCAACCAAAAAATCAAAATAAATCATCAAGGAGAAGTGCCAAGTTCCCACAAGAAGAGACGAGGCTCCAGAACTCCCCAGCTGAAGAGATGTAATTAAATCTCCAGAGTCATTGGAAAGGATAAGAAACGTGGGCTTTAATTGCAGAAGCTTTCAAATCAGAGAGGAAACTTTTTAAAAAACAGCATGGTACAAGTGAAGTATGTCATATGAGGAAAGATGAAAGATAAAGCAGATTCAGATTTAAAAGTCTGTAAGATGCTGTTCACTTTCTGCAGAATAGTTGTGTTTGCTTTGTTTTATTTTTTTCTTTTTGTGAAGAGGGTTTTTGTTTATTTAAAAGATGACATGGCAAAGCTAGGCTTCTCATGCGTGCCATTTAACAAAATATCTGAAGTAACAGGACAGAACTAATTTTACCTTTGTTGATCTCAGGAAGCAACAGACCGCACAACACAGCCATTATTCAGGCTAGGCAGGGGTGCTCAAACTGGAGCTTTGCCTTCCCAGTGCTCTTGTCTGCTGCAGTGATATTCTCACTTTCCCTTGTCAGCCCTGTCCCCAGCAAGACTTGTCTCCTTGTGTGCCATACATAATGCCACAAAATGCCACCTACGTCCTTTGTGCAAATATTTCTGGCATTTGTCTGGGCTTTGTAGCCATACTCTCCATTAGAAATCTGCCCTTAGATCCCAGGTGGAACCTCCCCAGATCCCTTGCTTGGGGAGGTGTGACCCCAGCCCAACCTCCTCAAAGGAAATGGGCAAAAATAACTGGAGGCTTTGCTACTGCTTGCACCTGCTTCATCTTTCAGCAGCAGTAATGGCTCCTGCCAACTCACTTGAGTTGGGGCCACTTCTTGCTGGGCTCCAACAGTAAAAAGAAGAAAAGACTTTCTGATTCCATGGCAGGTGTGAGCAAAAATGTGCTTAAAGAACTGGTGGGAAAGGGTGCTCAAACCTGATCATGCAGAGTGATTTTTTTAAGCTGTTGCTAACAATCCAAATGGACATCAGGAAGTGATGGAAAGATAGGAGCTGCAAATCATTATTCAGAATTGATATTGTAAAATCAATATTGTCATAAGCAAAACACATTGTAAACTAAAGCTAAATAAACACACTGCAAATAACATAAGAACAAGCCAGCTGGATCAGACCAGAGTCCATCTAGTGGGGGGGGGGGTGGGGGGGGGGGGGGGTGGGGGGGGGGGGGGGTGGGGGGGGGGGGGGGTGGGGGGGGGGGGGGGTGGGGGGGGGGGGGGGTGGGGGGGGAGCCATAGATTGACTTCTCCTCCATAAATCTGTCCAAGCCCCTTTTAAAGCTATC
>NW_025950140.1:0-10281 GCF_021028975.2 Sphaerodactylus townsendi | reverse complement strand
GCTGAAGGCAAACAGTTGGTTGAAGGTCCCCCACTGAGTTCGTGGCTGTGCATCATGTTTTCTACTAGTTTTGCTCCAGCTCTTCTTCGATAGCGCTCGACTGCAGCGGAAGGCCTGTGTGCATTTTTTCTAATCGAGGTGCTCTCTCTCTCTCTCTCTCTCTCTCTGTGTGTGTGTGTGTGTGTGTGTGTGTGTGTGTGTGCTGATTTCCCCCCAGCATGCTGAGTTTGGGATCTGATGAAAAGCTCAGCGTTGGCTCCAGGCTCCCTTGCCCTCAAAATTCACAAGACCAGCTTTGTATGCACAGTGGCATTGTAATTGGTGATTTGCAGTGGTGAAAATTCAGTATTAAGTAGTCTTTGCACAATTCCGTGGGCTCCCTGCTGGGCAAACCGGGCAGCCTCATGCCTAGGAACCCTTGAAAATGGGCTCTGTTGTCTTTAAAACTAGAATGAACATATCTCTACCTAACTTCAAAGTGTCCTTACCTTTTGATGGCAGAAAGCACCCTCAATCACAGTTGACTTATGCTCACCCTGTAGGGTTTCCAATGCAAGGGACTTGCAAAGGTGGCTTGCCACTGCTTGTGTAACCCCCATGCCCAGAATGGGTTGAACCAGTAAGGGGGTGGAGACTCAGAGCAGCAGAGAGGCTGCAGAGCTCTTTGGAGAAGACAAGGCTACCAGACTCGGACCTTGATTTTTATAAGCCCTTAACACCTTGTTAGGGTAAACTACAATATTGTTGGGAACTACTGGGAAGGTAGTTTATTTTTGCTATGTTGTAAATGTTGGAGTTTATTGTTTCAGGGTTTCTTTTTGTGGTTGTAATGGGTGAGAGTTCTCCTGGAAACCTTCATCATGTGGCATCCTGTTCATCAAGCCCTTGGAGTCTTCAGGAGCCAACCCCCTTGCAAAGAAGAAATGGACTTGGCAGTATCAGTAGACTGTAACTAGAAGGACTTGAAATGCAACCTGAACAGGACCTTGAATTGTAATGTTAAATGTTGATGTTTAATGTTATTTGTAAAGAGAAGTAAACCGTTTTGTTTAAATTTGGTTCTTTGCAACTCATTCCAGGTTCTGCCCCACAGAACCCACAAGCTGAGGTTACACTTGCTTCTGCATAACAACCCTGCATTTCCTTGTCAGTCTCCCAAGAGATGTAGTGGTTAAAAGCATGTGAACTCTAATCTGGAGAACAGGGTTTGATTCCCCACTCTTCCACCTGAGTGGCCGACTCTGATCTGGTGAACTGGATTTGTTTCCCCCCTCCTACATTCCTGCGGGGTTAATCACAGTTGTCTCAGAACTCTCTCAGCCCCACCTACCTCACAAGGTGTTTGTTGTGGGGAGAGGAAGGGAAATGAGTTTGAAAGCCTCTTTGTGTCTCCTTATAAATCCTCCTCCTCTTCCTCCTCCTCTTCCTCCTCCTCTTCCTCCTCCTCCTCCACATGCAAGAACTAACCAAGACTGACCCTGCTTAACTTCTGAGATCTGACAATATTGGACTAGCCATTAAAACCAACGCTGCAACCATTTTTTTTCCTCAGAGTTGTCAGATACAGAAAAGGTGGCCATTTATCCCCCAATGAAAACAGTCAGACCTTTTAATCTCTGATCGTTTCTCACAACATTTGGTGCCAGTGATTGAACCTGAATTGACTTTGGAGTGAAGAGAAGTTTGTTGAAGAAAAGACAGCTGTTTTCATAGCGGAGAGGCCAAGGGGCGGGGGGGACCTGAAGAAATTGCCTTGAAAACAGCTTACTTCTGTTTTGAACTTGGCTTGCGATTGGGGGGATATAACGGCAGGAAATGTGGCTACTGATGAGTCCTGCCGTCTTTTCTTTCTGAAATGTAATCTCTACAAATTTCCCCCCCAATTTATGGGATTGTTGTATACATGAGTGGCGTATCTATCAACTGAAGCGCCCCGAATCTCTTTGTGATGGGAAACACTCGGTCTGTAAATCAAAATCCCGATTGCCCTTTTCTTTCCTGTATTTAGCTGAGCAAGATAATCTAGGCCACAGTGCCTTTCAGAGGAATGAAGGAGCACGCAAAAAATGATAGGCATCGCTTCGGCACAGTTGTAACAAAATGAGAAGGGGGATAAAAAGGTGGAAGCGAAAATAGTATGTGAATTTGTTGTGATTACCTCCTACAGCCAGTTAACACCCTTGCTACAGATTAACTTTAGATTGCAAGGGAAACTAAAGGCCAATGCCTACATTACAAATGCCTCCTGTCTCTGAGTTGCATGCTGAGAGCTTCATTCCCAGGCACACATGGGCCCAGGGGAGAAGTTCAGTCATAGAATATCGGCTCGACGTTCAGAAAATCCTTGGTTCAATCCTCAGCACCTCCAGTTAAAGGGCTTAGGTCAGTGATGGCGAACCTATGGCACGGGTGCCAGAGGTGGCACTCAGAGCCCTTTCTGGGGGCACGTGGGCACAGAGTTCATCATGTGGGGGTGGGATGGAAAATCACCCCCCACACCCACATGTAGGCTAGCCTGGGCACGATTCTTTACCTGGGAGTAAGCTCGATTGCTGGTAATGGGGCTTGCTTCTGAGTAAACCCTCCTAGGGTCATGATTCACACATTCGAAGTGTTGCATGGTTGCTTCACCAAGCTTACTCCTGAGTAATGTGCGCCTTGGAGCCAACCGTTTTTTCTAAACTAAAACCTCAGTATTCAGGTTAAATTTGCATATTGGCACTTTGCGATAAATAAGCGGGTTTTGGGTTGCAATTTGGGCACTCGGTCTTGAAAAGGTTCGCCATCACTGGCTTAGGTGATATGAATGAACTATGCCTGTGGACAGCTACCAGTCTGAGTAGACCGTACTGTTCTTGATGGGCTTAGGGTCTGATCCAGTATAAAGCCGATTCATAGGTCCACTTGAGATTGGGAGCGTAGTGTAAGGGGAAGAGGCATAAGCCTTCCCTCCCGTGCTATTTTCTAGATCTGAAACAGCCATAAGGAATTGCATTTTGTACCACCAGGGAAACCTATATGTAGCCATCACGGCCTGTGTAGTTTCCCCAGCAAGGCAAACAGCAGCTCCCCACAGTTGCTTGGGGAAATGATGCATATGTGGAGGGGAGGACTTAAACCCCACCCACCCCCGGACTGCGGTCCTGATTTGTATTCCAGGGGAGGTGAAAAAAACCTCCCCTCTGCTTCCTGCCATACCGACACAGCCACAACACAGCTTAGAATATGATTAAGGCTCCAGCCAATCACAGCTCTCCTAAGCAGCAGTGGCGTAGGAGGTTAAGAGCTCGTGTATCTAATCTGGAGGAACCAGGTTTGATTCCCAGCTCTGCCGCCTGAGCTGTGGAGGCTTATCTGAGGAATTCAGATTAGCCTGTACACTCCCACACAAGGCAGCTGGGTGACCTTGGGCTAGTCACAGCTTCTTGGAGCTCTCTCAGCCCCACCTACTTCACAGGGTGTTTGTTGTGAGGGGGGAGGGGCAAGGAGATTGTAAGCCCCTTTGAGTCTCCTGCAGGAGAGAAAGGGGGGATATAAATCCAAACTCCTCCTCCTCCTCCTCCTCCTCCTCTTCTTCCTCTTCTTCCTCTTCTTCCTCTTCCTCTAAGTGGTATGTTGCCAACTCCAGATTGGAAAATTCCTGGATTGTTTATGGGTGGAGCCTGGCGAAAGTAGAGTTTAGGGAACAGAAGAAGTTTGGATTTATACCCAATTTTTCTCAACTGTAAGCAGCCTCTAAGTAGTTTAGAAACTCCTTCCCTTCTTCGTCCCAGAACAGACCATTTGTGAGGCAGGTGGGGCTGAGCGAGTTCTGAGAGAACTGTGACTGGGCCAAGGTTACCCAGCAGGCTTCATGTGAAAGAGTGGGGAAACAAAGCCGGTTCACCAGATTAGAATGCACTGCTCTTGATCACTATAACCATGCTGGCACCACGCCATAAAGTCTATCCACCAAAGATGCCATTTTCTCCAATGGAGCTCATCTCTGTAGTCCAAAGATCAGTTGTCAATCCAGGTGATTTCCAGGTCCCACCTGGAGGCTGGCAACCCTAATGCTGACCAATGCCCATTTCTCAGATTACTGGCCATGCAGACTCCTGCTGTTTCTCTATGACCTCATGGAACCAGTATCTGATTAAAAAGTTGACATGTCTGGTCAGTTTCTCTCCTCCTCATATTCTGTCCTCTATCTAACCCCCAAATCTCCAAGGATTTCCCAACCTGAAGCTGGAAACTGTAGTTTACTGCATCTGACTATGGAGGTTCCACTTATTCACAGACAGTGATGGGCCTCTCCTCCGTGAACCAGATCCCTTCTAAAACCCATTTTTCCAACTCCATAACTGAATGATGGTGCACAGACCTTGTGCATCCATCCATGCATTTCATGGTAAGAGTCAAGCACATTCAGTTTACAAATAAATCCAGGGACCATTCCCTGAATATATTGATTGTCAGCCGCCTCAAGCCCTCCCGGAGATTGGCGGGATATAAGTGCAAAGATAAATAAATAAAAAATATGTGGGGCTTAAAATTCATATTCCACTGGATGGCCCGGGCAGATGCACCCCCATAGCTGAGATCTGACATAGGACCTATCAGACATGGGGAGAGGGTTACAAGGAGATTGAGAGGTCCCCCCAAAAAAACCCTGTCTGAGAGTAAAGGAAGAACTCTTCGGACCCCAAGGAGGGGTGCTTGACACCCCATGCACAATTTTATAAACTTAAACACACACACATTGTCAATTTCCCCCTCTAAATGATAACTGAGACATATACTAGACCACCTCTACACAGCGGCTATCCTCAAACGGAGAGCTTTTCCTAAGTCGCTGTTTGCTGTGTGGTCTCTGCCACACTCGCAAATGAACAAGTAATAGCCCCGCATGCTAAAAGGGGGATTGCACAGAATCAAGGGATTTTGCTCATCTTATCAAAACTCATTTTGTTTCCCTTGAAACTGCTGAGAAAAATGCTAACGCTAGAACCCCTACATTTGCTTTAAAAGTTTGCTTTCACAATTAAGAGAATTCTAGAAACGTGTGGGGGGGGGGGAAATCAGATGTTCCTTGCTTCTCCCACAATTTTCGGGACGCTTGGCCCAAGTAGGGTTTTTCATATTTCCTAGGGTAGAAAATGTAGCTACGAAGTGGGTACTAAACTTTCATTACAGGGGACAAGTTTCTTCTTTAACCTTATGTTGAACCGCTCCTTCAGTGTTTTCTCCACTTCTTCATCAGTAAGTGTGGTCTTCTCTATCAGATCCATGTTGTCCTTGTAATCATATTTGGCTTCTGTGAGGGTCCAGCCGATCAAAACCTGAAAACCATTGGCGGTCTGGAGGCTGCAGATGGACTTCTTAACAAACAAAGAGTCGGGGGCGGTTTGGAGAGCTGTATTCTGCTCCCGGAACTCCTCTATACTCCGGGGCTTCAAAGTAAACGCAAAAATTTTCTTGCAGGTCAAGTCTTCCGGCCCATCAAAGTAGAGGGATTTGTTTTCGGGATCGGAACTGTACACTTTGCGCTTTAATTTGTCAAAATACCACGTTCCGTTGTCTTCAGTGACGCGGAAGATGCCGGGTTTCTGAGGCTGCTCCTTCCCAGAAATCAGTTCCACTGGTTGCCACATCTGGAAAGCTATCCCGAAGCCTCCGTCAACAGCGTAAGCTTTGCCATCAATGACAACTTTGAGTAGGAGGTGATTCATGCCGTCGTCATATTTGTTTTCCTGAGGGACATAAACGTAAGACCCCAAAAGAGTGACATCATAGCCCATGGTCTGAAGAACCCACGATAAAAGAAGGTTGTTTTCCAGACACCAACCCCCCCGGTGGTTCTTCACAATCTTCTTGTAGACGGCTTCCAAGCCTAACTCAATGGTTTCCCCGCAGTGGATGTTGAGGTTTTCGAACGGCACTGCTCGGATGTGGTGCTGCAAAACCGCCGTCAACGTTTTCAAATCCAGGGGCCGTAGAGGACCCTTGTAAGAAATTCTTGCAAAATATTCTTTAAGCTTCATGGTAGTGGGTTGCGCCCCTCCTGCTGAAGGGGTAAAACGAACAGCTCATTAACTCATTAACAGTTCATTAATGGCAGTTCATTAACTCATTTCAGGCAGTCTGTTCTGTTTCACAGCCCTTTTAAATGAGCAACAGTGAAATCGGAAGCACAGCTCAGTTAATTTATGCCAACAAATTTATGTATTTATTTGTTTCTATCCCGTCTTTCTGCTCTGAAAAGTTCAGAATCCATGCACAGAGGCAAGCAATGGCAAACTACCTTTGAACGTCTCTTGAATGGAAACACCTTATGTCAGCTGCGACTTGATAGCATTTCCCACCACCATCATAAGCTTTCAGGAGCCAAAGCTCACTTCATCAGATACGGACAGAACAGAGGGTCATCTGTCTTTATTTCTAAGTCAGAAGGAGGGGTTCACTGAATGTAACTGCCCATTCAGAAGCGTGTGTGTCTAAAGTGCCATCAAGTTGCAGATGACTTATGGAGTCTTCAAGGCAAGTGAGAAGTAGAGGTGGTTTGTCATTACTTCCCCCTGCAGAATCTTGCTTGATAATCTCATGTAGCGTGGTGGAGCGTTAAGAGCAGGTGGACTCTAATCCGGAGAACTGGGTTTCATTCCCCACTTCTCTACATGAGCGGCAGGTTTGTTTCCCTGCTCCCAGAGGTGGGATCCAGCAGGTTCTCACAGGTTCCCGAGAGTAGGTTACTAATCATTTGTGTGTGCCGAGAGGGGGTTACTAATTGGTGATTTTGCCACGTGATTTTTGCCTTAGTTACGCCCCTCCTCTCAGAAGTAGCATTCAAAACTTGAAGCAGTCTAGCAGGAGGTGCACCGGCGTGTGTGGCAGCCTGCGCCTGTGTGCATTCGTTTCCTGCCCAAGGACCGGCGCAGTGGCTGCGTCCTTGCCACAGCCCCGCCCCCGGAATGCCCCGCCCAGCCCCACTGGCGCTACGCCACCGTTTTAATCCCACCACCATGGGAACCTGTTATTAAAATTTTTGGATCCCACCACTGCCCGCTCCTCCACCTCCACATGAATCCTGCTGGCTGACCTCTGGCCAGTCACAGTTCTCTTAAGACCCTCTCAGCATCCCCACCTGACAAGGTGCCTGTTGTGGGAAGGGGAAGGGAAGGAGCTTATAAGATGCTTTGAGATTCCTTATGGTTGAGAAAAGCAGGAAATGAATCCAAACTCTTCTCCTCTTACAAGTACCCACCCAGCTTAGCTTATGAAATCTGTCAAGATGGGGCTATACAATACCAGCTTTCCTCCCCCATTCGGAAGCACTAGGCTGAAATATTTAATCTCCTATTCAGCCCGCTGGAGGCATATGTTAAAAAAAAAACCCTTGGATTAATGCTAATAGGCATTATGCCAAATATAGCAAATGACTGCTAGATTTATTTAGAAGAAGAGAGTTTGGATTGATATCACCCCTTTCTCTCCTGCAGGAAACTCAAAGGGGCTTACAATCTCCTTGCCCTTCCCCCCTCACAACAAACACCCTGGGAGGTGGGTGGGGCTGAGAGAGCTCCGAGAAGCTGTGACTAGCCCAAGGTCACCCAGCTGGCGTGTGTGGGAGTGTACAGGCTAATCTGAATTCCCCAGATAAGCCTCCGCAGCTCAAGTGGCAGAGCGGGGAATCAAACTCGTTTCCTCCAGATTAGAGTGCACCTGCTCTTAACCACTATGCCACTGCTGCATAAATTTACTTCATTTATGCATTGCTTTTCTCCTGTGGGGACACAAAGCAATTTATATTGTTTTCCTCTCATCTACTTTATCCTCACGACAACCCTGTGGAATGGGTTGTATGTGACCCTCCCAAAGTAATCCCGCATGCTTTCATGGCACAGTGGGGATTCGAATCTGGGTCTCCCAGATTCTATTCTGTCACTCTAAACATTACAACACATTCAGTCTTGGAAAAGCAATCTCCCCTCTCTTGGCTATATCTTCCTGTGTTGCTTATATAATTCTTGCAATTTAAACTAAACATTTTTTAAAAAAACATCTAAAAGGGGAGATATTTGGGGAAGGAGAATTTTAGGAGCATAGGTGGATGAGCCAAACTCGAAATGGCTGCCAATGAAGAGAGAGCCAAACCCAAAATGGCTGCCAATGAAGAGAAAGCCAAACCCAAAATGGCTGCCAATGAAGAAAGAGCCAAACCCAAAATGGCTGCCAAAGGAGGTGGACTAAATGGAATGCCTCCTTCTTCACACCTTTTGTGAAGAAGAAGCCTGAAGGGGGGACTGGAACCACATACTGACTAAAGGAAGTCTAGATTATTAGAATTCCTCCCGATCAACCAGTGGAAAGCCTTTTAATCTGAATAAGGGCAGCCAATAATAAGCCCTACCTTGTACTTTCTGAAAAGCTTGGAAGGCACTAAGAAGAGTTTAGATGGGCACCATGTTGGGGAACAGTAAGGCAGAGCTCATCCGAATGTTCTCCGTTTTAACTTTGAGCAGCTTAGAATACAGTGGCCATGGCATTTCTGTCACCGTTCTGTGGTTATGCTATATGGCTGACTGAACATGGGATTGAAACCAGGCTAAATTTTCTGATGGAGCTTGCCTGCCTCCTGCCCCGGCCCTTCCCCAACTGTAGCCCATTGAGCTCCCCAAAATGCTATTCCTGGAAGAAGTGTGGGGGGGGGGGGTCTTGCAGCAAGAAGGGAGGAATGGCAAAATTTTCCAGCTCATTGCAGATCCAACTCACAGTCAGCAATTGTGGGATGGCTGATGTACCACAACAGCTGAAGTTCAGCATATTCGCCGAAAGGTGAATATTCTGAATTTGTCTTTTGCCTTTAAATGCCGTATCCTTGCTTGTTCTTGCCTTTAAATTCAGTATTCTCACTTAGTAACTTGCATTGAAATGCAAAGGGAACGGCAGGGCTTGTTTTCCAGCAGTAGTTTGTTTTCATCTTTACCATCCCTAGAAAACTCCTCTTGGGCAAATGCTTTGAAATGACTCCATCGGCTCTTATTTACCTCCCGTGTTTCTTTTTTTGCAACCTGTTCAGATTCATGTTTAAATGACCACAGTCCCAACCCGCAATATTTTTATGCTCTAAACATTTGTCAGATTTTCAATGCCTCCTTATCCCAAGCTGATTTTTTATATCTCCAGGGCTACAACATCTTCAGTTGGGGTGAGCAGATGTAGAGCAAAATGAGGTTCCTGTATCCTACAGCAGTCATTTAGAAGAGGAAATTTTAGAAGGCATCTCTTTTCTCCTTTCTTAACTTTATGAATTGCAACTTCCAAAATATCCTCTCTTCCATACCACTTCCTAAAACTATTTCTTGCATGTTTGTCCCTATAGTGAAACTGTTTCCCCAATTTGTCTGCTCCCTGCCTCTTCCGACCTCTTTCACAATGCCCCCTTTTGCCTCTAACCTGAAGTAACTGAGTCCATAGCCAAGTTTTCCTCACTTTCTTTCTAGTGATCTCTTCAAAGTTGTGGTTAGGGGCTTCCAGAACACAACTTTCTGTAAACCTGTTTCTCCTTGCCATATTTCTCCTTATTTCTCAGACTTTGGAGCTTCCCAAGTTCGATTTAGACCAATTCAGAAGAAGCAATATCAACTTGTTATATAATGTTTCCCGAAGCTGTTATATATCCGGAAGGATTTTTTTTTCTTGCAAATATGATAGGGTAAAATTTCTGAAATACTCTGAGTTTTAAAAGTATCTTACCTGCTGAATTCATCCTATCAGGTGAAGGATCCTAGAGTCCTTTCCTCGTTTCTCTTTTTTTATTTTGCTGGGACTATTGTTTCACAGAAACGGAACGGTTTTTTTAATCTTGTCCCTCTTCTGGGAGTTCATCTGCTATTCTGTAAACAGAGCAACAGTAGTGAGGTAAAAGTTCTTTAGTTCTAAAGTACACTTTTTTTTAAAGCGGCTAAGCCTGTCCTCTCCACCCCCGATCAGAAAATGCCGATAAACTGGTTGGTTCAATGGATTAACTTGGTTTCATTATTTTAATCCTTTTATCCTAGGCCATTTCCGCACGGCCCCCCAGGCGCCTCCACGCCGGCAAGAATTCTGCCGGCGTGGAGGCGGAGGCCGTTCGCACGCAAGCGTGCGTGCGGCCTCAGGAGAGGCCGGCAGATGGCAGGCGGCTCCGCATGGAGCCTCCTCTGCCCCCTTCCCTGTCCCACTCACCTTGTCCCCGTCGTCGGCCTGCTGGCCGTCGAAGCCCCGCCCACGCTGCCCTCCGACCTCCAGGGGTCGGAGGAC
>NW_025950139.1:0-10282 GCF_021028975.2 Sphaerodactylus townsendi | reverse complement strand
TTTATTTATTTATTTATTTATTTATTTATTTATTTATTTATTTATTTGTATATCAAATTTATAAACCGCCCACCCCCGAAGGGCTCTGGGTGGTGTACACTGGGCCAAACATACAATGGCCAAAACAACATACACCAAAAAAATTAGTTAAAACAAGTTAAAACAATATACAAAAATTCATAAAACTAGCAGTATCAATACAATATACATAACAGCAAGATTATAAAAGTGTGTGTGGCGCCCGATCCCAAGGCCGGGCGGGGGTAGCAGTGTCAGTCAGATATTATATTAGACGTGCTGATGGTAAGATGGGATGTAGCATGGGGGCATCCTGGAGGGGGGGTCCGTGGCCAGCCTCACCAAAAGCCCGGTGGAACAAAACCGTTTTACAGGCCCTGTGGAATTCTCCAAGGTCCCGCAGGGCCCGCACGTCTGATGGAAGGGCGTTCCACCAGGCAGGGGCCAGGGCCGTGAAAGCCCTGGCCCGGGTAGAGGCCAGTCGCATAATAGAGGGGCCAGGGACCACCAGTAAATTGGCCTCTGCTGACCGCAGAGGCCTACTTGGGACATATGGGGTGAGACGGTCACGAAGGTATGAAATATCAATTAACCAATCATTAATTCAATGCTGCTTGTTGACGTACCACTATATAACCAAATGTATTGCTGCAAAACAGGGTCCTGGACCCAGTAAGCTTACTTGTTAAGAGCTCTGGTAATACACTGATTTTTCAACCATTTGCCTTTTTGCAACTGAATCGCGTGGTCTTGTGACTGATACTCAAGGGGCAGAGTTGTCACAGGGACTGACCCTGCGGCCTTCTACAACCAAAGCAAATGTGCTACTACGAAGCCAGGGCATGGCCTCTCCCCAATTCGCTATTATTCCAGCTTCAGTTTTCAGACGAGGTATAGAAAACTCACATTTTCAAAAACTGGCATTCCATTTTAACAGTTTAATGAACCAGTCTATTGGGTTGCGATTCATTTGCCACCCTCTTACGAACAAACAGAAGGAGGAAAAGCACATTAGAAGTTTTGCTCATTCATCAAACATTCTGTTGGATGATTTTTAGAATGTTCATAAAGTTCTCAAAGGGAGTCATTTTTGACTAATTGCATTTAGCTAATAGTAATGAAAGTTTTTGGGGGCGCCGGGGGGGGAGTCATTTGTTAGGTGCTCCAGCTGTGCTTATCTGGAGAGCAATCACGGGTGCGTGCTCATTTTGCTGGCAATTTGAGTCGGAATTATTTTAACGTGAATAAAAAACAAAATTGCTTTCCATTTCCTGTTTTTTTTGTAAGAATTAATCAGGTGGGGAAAAATTACTATCCAAAATGGTTAATTAATATAGAGTTTGAAATTAAAGACGAGGAGAAACGAAGTTAAAATAAAGTGATGTGATTATTGGGTCAAATGAGGCTGAAGGAAACATTTTATGGGAATGACTTGATTGCATCAGAAGGTCGCATGGAGATTTCAGTCTGGGCATTTGGGGTCCTCTTTTCTTGTCTACGTATTCGACAGCTTCCCCACTATCTATTAAAGCAGTGTTTCCCAACCAGGGTTCTGTGGTACCCCGAGGTACTATGAGCACGTCCCAGGGGTACCATGACAATGCTACCGCCTGCCCCCCTTACCAGAATCAAATGGATTTTGAAGGGGGGGTTGGAAACCTCATGGGCTCCCTTTAAACAACATTGAAAAACAGCATTGTTTTATTTGCCTAAATTCGGTGTGGATTGGGGGGATAGATTTAAAGGGAGCTCTCCCTTTAAATCCTCCCAATCCATGCCAAATTTAGGCAGACAAACAACACGGCCGTCAACGCTGCTTTCCCTCCCCTCCCTCTGCTTGCCACTCCCCCCACCTACAGGCAAAAAACAGGGGGGGAAACCCAAAAATGAAAAAAAAATCAAATGAACCTCAAGAGTACCCTGAGATATGAAGAGCGAGGTCAAGGGTACCGCAACGTCGAAAAGGTTGGGAAACACTGTATTGATCTGAAGGGGGCAGGGGAGGGGAGCTGGGGAGCTGCCCCTCCCCTGCTGGTAAGGAATGCTACAGCAAGAGGCCGACTGTCCAGCTGAGCATTACATCAAGGGGAGCCCTTGCAAGAGGCCGCCCGCCCACTGGAGCTCCGCAGCAGTGTCCCAGAACAGATCAAAATCCCATGCTGTGCCTCACGCTTCTGATTGTATAATAAACAATGGCTGTGGCCAAATAATTTACCCCAGCCAAGAGTGTAGTGTGGTTATTGGGTCCAAGTTCAAAGGTGGTCCAGTCCTCGGACGGCAAATGGCAGGCAAAACTCTGAAACTGACCAGAGCTCCAGCAGGCAGGAAAAAAGAACTTTTTTGACTGGCAACACTTATGTTCTCCGCGCTGTGGGGACACAAAATGCCAAAACAGATCTTTTAAAAACATCTGCAGGATGTTTTATTTCTGCTGTGCGAAAAGGACCAGTGGCATACTGTGAGAGATAGGAAGCTGTCATGCCCCTGAAGGAAAAATCAACCACTCAGATGAGCCCAGAGTAGTGCGGTTCCAGCATCCAGTCACCTGCAAGAGGGAGAATGAGATGTTGAAGGGAACACATAAAGAGAGAGAGAGCTGAGTTCAGGTCTTCCTCAGGGAGTCAGCAGTGACAGGTCAGACCTTGCTCAGGAAAAACAGCAGAGTGCGGCAGAGAAGTGAAGTTCAATTTCTGGGGGAGAAGAGAGTGCTCAATTGTTAGGCCCATTTCTGGGAATGAGCTGACCTTGGTTGAATCCCCACTACCGTCTTAGCCAGATTTCAGAACACAAACGACCTCAAACCTGGTTAGTTTGTGTTCTGAAACCTGGCTAAGACGGTAGTGGGGATTCGACCCTAGTCCCATTTAGTCTGAAAGGGCAGGCTGATGTGGGTAGAATCCTGTGTGTGAAAGAGGATCTAACCTAGGCCCCTTCTGGACACACGAGGCGACTCAGGTTTGACTCGTGTCGGCGGAGTCATACCTCAACTCGAGTCCTCCCGTTCCTCCGCACAGCAGCCGACTCATGTCTCCGGAGCCGAGCTCAAAGGGCGGGACCACCTCCCTGCGCTGCGTTTCGATTGGTTGCTGAGTCCCCCATTCTGCACATGCCCAAAGCTTTTCGCACCGCCACGAGTCTCCCCTTCTGCGCATGGGCGAAATACTTAGCTGTGATTGGCTACATGGCAGAGTCAAGTGACGGAGTTTCCACACTCCGTCGGCTTCGGCTCGAGTGCAATCCGAGTCCGCCAGTCGACTCAACTCCCCAGTAGAGTCGAGAAATTCAATGGCGAGAGGGAGGTGAGTCGAGTCAGACACGAGTCCGACGCTACGTCTGTGTGGAGGACTTGGGTCGGACTCAAGTCAATCTAAGGTCGACTCCGACAATGCGGAAGGACCCCTAGTGGTTCGTCAATAAGAGCCCATGCCTGAATGCACTGTGGGAAAGCCTAACTACTCTCTTTAGTCACAATCAGTTTAAATTAGTAGCCAGTTTACCAGTAGCCAGCTTTCTGCTTCGTCAACCAGGAGACCTGTGTTGCTGATCTGTTCCTTTAAAACCAACCTAAAAATAAATCTTCTTAGTTGTTTATATGTTAATCCAGCCGGTGGGATCTCACTAATCTCCTTGTGCAGCACAAAACTCACAGCAGCGAACTCAAAGCCTGTACACTCACTACTTGTGGAGCCGCTGGAAACTGCGGAGAAGATTTATAGTTCAAAATGAACCCAGATCCCAAAAATCTTAAGAGGCCATGTGGATCCCCTAAGTATTGGGGTGGGGGGGGGGAGGCGTTTGTATTTTAAAATACTATTTAAATTGGTCTTTTGGAGGTCAAGAATTTGATGGGTTTAGTGTGTTTAGAACTAAATGGCTTCTTGATTTTGGAAGCTATAAAGAAACTGGAGGAAAAGTGAAAAAAAATATCCTCTGAGTCCTCTTTTGAATTATTCACCATGCCAGAACTGAAGCCTGAGAGAACTCAAATGCAACTTTACATAACAAGCTCAAAAACGTTAATTTAAATAACAGGCTTAACATTCCACTCAGGGACCAACACAGAGACATTTGTAGATTGTGTACTCAGAACTCCAAAAGACCATCATTTGAACAGGAAGGGTGACAGTTCCTTTTACAAGAAGCAGCACAGAACCCCAAACCTCCAAAGTACTCGAGCATTTCAAGGACTGCTGTTGTACAAAATTGTCCCCAACTGCGAACACTTAGCATCAAAAAGATACAGAGCGCTTCCTCCTTCTGCTCCATAGGTTTTACGTTGCTTCTGCACATGATTTCCCCCTCATAAACACGAGGAGAAAATGTATCTTCCAGGCTGATGCATATGTAAGTGGAATAAAAGGAAGGGAAAGCAGAGTGAATAGGGATTCCCTTGGCTCGTTGGACAGAAGCAAGGCCATCTCTTAAACCAGCCAGCCCAACATTTTCAAGCAGAATGATGGTAGAAAGTAGTGAAGTCACAGTTGACTTGAGGTTGGGACCCTGAAGGGTTTTCAGGGCAAGACTAATGGAGATGGTTTGTCTCTGCAAAGGGGTTTTCTTGGGGCTTTTTCGCACACACGGTTTGTTCTTGATTTATTATATGAGGTCATCACGGTTTCTGCCTTTTTTTTCGCACACACTTGAGCCGTAATGTGGCCCGACCCCTAATCTGCCGCTCATTTCAGCCTTTGTCTCACATTTTTCCTGTCGCCAAAACCGCATAAAGGATCCCACTTTTCTTTTACACTTTCAGCATTTTGGTAAATATCCTTTATACATTTTGGCTAATTTTACTGGTGTAAAGATTGTAATAAGAGAAAACTATCTTAAACTGTTTTATAGATGGTATATCTATAAAACATTTTAAGATAGTTTTTTCTTATTACAACACACGGTGTAAATGTAAAAATACTTTTCCAATATCAAACCCAAATGTCTAAATCTATATTTTTCTCGCAGGTTTTCCGCCCATTTAATCATGGAAGTTTTAACTACTTCCTGCTCAGTCTTACACACTAAAAGAACCTTATATATTTTACTAACTGGTCTAGAAACTTCTTTTGGAAGCATCTTATCTAACGGGTTTTCCTTTAGAGTAAAAACCCACATATCTTTATCAATCTTAAAGCAATTGTGTAGCGAATATCAAGCGGACAAGACTTTCTGCTTATGATGAATCAAGAAAATGCACTCCAGGTCACTGGAAACACCATTCACAGATCCTCTTCCGCTGCTCCACTGATTTTATAGCAGCCTGCCTGTCTGCCTGCATGTCTTCCAGAGAGTGCAAGCAAATGATGACCCTCTTTTGCTCTTTTGACTAGATTATCACCTGAGTCATTCTCACCCCGTCGCCTCAAACAGCTAAAAAAAGAAGGCAGTGAGGCCGCAGAATAATGGACATTTTTGAAGACTCCTGGAGAACAACCAGATCAGTTATATTGTAGAACAATGGGGGCTTTGGTTCCAATTTTGATTGGTTCATTTTTAAATGCTGCCCTTACTTCACATGCATTGGGTTGGATCTTATGGTTTTGTTTTCTCAGCATTCGTTATGTTCCTCTAACATCAGGCCATTCTGCTGATGTGGAACTGAGTCTAGATGATGCAAGAGCATCTAACGTAAGTGGAAGGTTTGTTGCAGAAGAGAAACGCATGAACACTGGCAGAACCCAATGATAAGAGCCAACCCGTTGTCATCTTTGCAGCCATCTTGCAAATTTGGTCAGGATTACAATTCCCCTATGGCTAATTTGGTGGAGCTAAAGTGGACACATCTGGCTAGCGCATGGGAGAAAATGAATTTCAATTCAATGGTTTCCTGATTTGTCACTTCTGCAAGGTGCTCAGCACACAGCTCACAGTAAGCACCATTTGTATCTCTTAACGGTGTCTACATCAAGCACGTGTTTGCAAGGTGAAACTCTGTGGCTCAGGCTACCCACGTGGAAGATCTTTAACACAGGAAAGGGAAATAAATGATCTATTGATATGAGCATTTGGATCCCCTCCCTCTCCCCCAAAAAAGTTCTCCTTTTTTTCTTCAAATGATAGACTCTGGCCATGGAGAGCATCTTGTGGTAGCCATATAAACTTCCCGTTGATATTAACTAATTTTAGAATCGAGCCTCAACTGCAAGATATTGCTGGAGCCTCGTTGCTCACTCTTTATTTATCTAGCTCATGCTAACAACTGACTTATTCATTCAGGTGTTTTTTTAATTTAAACCAACCAACCAACCAACCCCCCCCCCCCCCCCAGGTCTTACATCAATGTGCAGATATTACAACAGTTTGTTGAATGAATCAACTAATCAACATGCGATGCTCACAAAGAATCTGTGCCCATTTTTAAAAAAAGCTATTTTATGACCTAGATATGGATTGGCTACAGCAAGAAGCGACGCTCAGGTTTGGTTTCAGAGCCGTGGGTGCCGCTAAGTAGCCTTTTAGAGCTGAATAAAGCCTTTCTTCTAAATGTTTAATGCAAAGTGCTTTCCTGAAGGACCAACCCTTTGCAAAGTACGCAGCAAATACATTTATCTCTGTCTAGCCTAAGAAAGTGGAAAGCTTCGATGGCAATCAATGCATTGTGGGATTTACGTGTGAAAGCTACTATTAGTCTTAATGGGCATCAGGCATGTACATCTTTGGCCATCGCTTGAAGAAAACACCCACAATGCACTTCATCATCCTAGCACAAAAGCCGCCCCCCCCCCTGCGTAGTGCTTGCCCCATTAAGTGTTCCACCACTTAACAGACTTTCCTCCGATCAAAAATGAAATGCTTTCACAAATGAGGGCAGTTCGTTTGCATTTGTGCTGGAAACACCATTTCGTATTCCTGTTGATGGCATCATGCTTTTTCCTCACTTGGAATGGAACCCTTTAGATCGCAAATCGACACCAGGCTGTTTATTCTAACACGTTTTATTGATGTAAATGGAGCTTGCAGGAAAAAAAGAGTTTAATGGACGGAACCCTAATAGCTGGGTGTAACTTCAGAGCTTGGCTGAGAGAGCCATTCACAAGTGGGCGATTGTGATGCGTTGGTCTGCACATTGTCTGACAACCCAACAAAAATGAGGCCCTGATAGTCCTGTTTTCACTGTAATGGCAGAGACTTAATTTTTCAGTTCTGAATCAATGGGGCTCACAAAGCCCGAACCATAACTGCATTCACGCATAGCTGCACTGAAATCCATGCTATTATTGCACTGAAACCATCTTTTAAAACTGGCTATCTTGTGCAGACAAGAGAATCCAATTGGGAACAACTGCTATAGCATGACAATAACGCGATGTTCAGTAAGGCACGGGTGCAGCATTTACCCAGATGGTGTCCAATGTATAATTTTAAGCCCCTTCCGCACATGCAGAACAATACACTTTCAATTCACTTTCAAAGCACTTTGCAGCTGGATTTTATTGGGCGGGATAGCAAAATCTGCTTGCCAACAATTGTGAAAGTGGATTGAAAGTGTATTATTCTGCATGTGTGGAACAGACCTGAGTTATTCCCAATAAATTTGCATCTGAGACCTCCAGGGAAATTGCCCCTTCCAAAGGTCAAACCTATCCCATGTTTATGGCCCTTTCTGCACGGGCGGTTAATGGCGCCCTGGGGATGGCAAAAACGCCATCCCCAGGGAGCCATTCGCACAGGGGCTGCAGCTGCTGCGAAGCTGGTGTTTCCTGACCTCGCTCGGCAAGCGAGGTTGTTGGGAAACGCCGGCTTGGGCAGCGGCTTCCAGGCGCCTTCCCTCCCCCTGACTGGGCGACTCACCTGTCCTGCAGCCCTCTGGCTCGTCGCAGAGGCCTGGGGACACTCCCCCTTTGCCCTGCGACCCTGGAGCGGTTGCGCAGGGCATGGGGGGTGTCCCCTGGCCTTGGCGACATGCCGGAGGGCCGCAGGACAGGTGAGTTGCTCTGACGACGACGCAGCTCTGCGCCGTCGTCCCTGCCGTTTCTGGGACCGTCCATGCGAACGGTCCCAGAGGGGTTGGGTCAGCGTGGATTGCGCCGACCTGACCCCTTCCGCCTCCGTGCGGAAACGGCCTATGAGAAAAGATACATTAGACTACTTTTTTCCTTACAAAAAGTGATTTTATTAGTACTTAACCTGACACAGAAAAGAAAAAGAAAAATGACAGACAGAAGCCTTTATTGGCATTATAAATTACAATATTTAAAAAAGGGGAATGTTTATCTATTAACTGAACCAGTTAAAATACATTAAAATATGCATTAAGTGTCTACGTACAAACCGACATACAATCTACATACAAAACACGTGGAGAAATAAATTAACCATGACTGTTTTGGGCTCCCCATTGCAAACTAGTGGAGAACAAAGCTAAGGTGAACGCTGTGGCGATTCTCCGGTTTTTCTATTCTAAAGGGCATCAGTTTGTTCCCGCTGCACTGAGAATTTTTAATGCTAAGATCACTCCTCAGTTATTATATGGAGCTCCACTATGGATCACCCAAGTCAAGTCATCCTTCGAGTCTGTACAGTCATATTTCTTATGTAGAATTCTGGGGTCGCCAAGATGTGTCTCATATGCCATGTAGAGAAACTGGGCAAAATAACATGGAACTGATGGCATGGACAAGAGCTTTCAGATACTGGACTCAAATTCATTTCGAGACTAGTTCTACCAGCCTTTTATATCAACTTTTGTCAGAATCTGTGTCTGTAAAATGGCTAGCAGACATAGACAAGAAGTTCAACAACACAGGTCTAACAACTGACCAATTCCAAAACATGTCTGCCACCAGAATCTATAATGAAAAAGAAAAATCATGAAAAGTACATTTACCATAAGGACGCACAATTTCGTCTACGCCGAGTAATGACACAAAAAGATATTACCACTTGCTCATTAATAACATAAATATAATTGGATTGTTACTGTTACTACCAATAACACTCACACTTTCTTTATTAGGTTTTATTTTGATAGTCTACCACTCTTCAAAATCTCTTGTCATCAATTCATTTGTTTCTGTTTCACCTAAATAATTTGTCAGGGGTTTCCAGCCATCTGAAAATTTTGATAAATTATTTTCTCTAAGTAACCAAGTGAGTTTGGCCATCTCCGCAGACTCAAATAACTGCCTCAATCATTCTTCCATTTTCTTCTTTCATTCTTTCAGTTTGCCAGTTTTGTGCATATAATAGTCTTGCTGTTGCAGTCATAAAAACAAAGATCCATATTTTCTTTCTAGAAATCTATCCATAAGTCCCAACAAGAAAGTCTGTGGTTTTATTTGTATATTTAGCCTTTAACTCGTTTGAACTGTTGAATGTATTAACCTACAGAATTTCTTAGGTTTTTCACAAGTTAACCATAAGTGGCAGAAAGTCCCCCTTTGATGATCACATTTCTAGCACTTATTCAAAAGATTTTTTTATATTATCTTTATTGCAAGGTTAGCAAAAAGAAAATACAGAAACATATATTATGGTAGCATATAAAGAAGTGAAACAGAAGTAAGAGATTTCTCCTTAATTACAAATATTTCTAGTTATGTAATCTTAAAGAAAATGTGATTATCAAAATAGAAGAAGGGAAGTTTAGCTAAATGTTAAATCATTAGAATAGGAGAAAGAGGAAAAAGAGAAATAATAATAATATTCATGTAATATATACAAATCTCACATTGTTATTAATATTTTCTTACCAGTTGGATCATCTTTGTATAGGTACTGTATTACAGGATCCCATGTAAGAGTCCATATTGTTGTTATTGAGTAGAGATGTTAAATTTAAGTCCAGTAACATGAATAAGATTGTCTGGGCTCAAACGAAAAATTCTTATCTCACTGCAGATACTAATTTTCTGCCCTAAGCATTTCTCCCCTCCTCTAATCAAGCTGATCATATTTGGCATGCCTGCAACACCTCTTCCACCTTCCAAATGAGATATAAGGACTCGGGGACGGGGATTCTGATGAAGGGTGCTTTTACTTTCAAAAGCTTATATTCTAGAAATCTTGTGGTCTCTAAGGGGATACTGGCAGTGGTGGAATCCAAAAATTTTAGTAACAGGTTCCCATGGTGGTGGGATTCAAACAGTGGTGTAGCGCCAATGGGGCTGGGAGGGGCATGATGGGGGCGTAGTCAGGCATTCCGGGGGCGGGGCATTAATAATTTCTCTGTTACTGTAAAAAAACTCTTACTGTTAAAAAAAGTTCCTAATTTCCAGCTGGTATCTTTCTGTCCATAATTTAAACTCATTATAGCAAGTCCTATCGTCTA
>NW_025950138.1:0-10284 GCF_021028975.2 Sphaerodactylus townsendi | reverse complement strand
GACTACAGTTCCCATCATCCCCTGCCAGCATCATGCTGGCAGGGGATGATGGGAACTGTAGTCCATAACATCTGGAGGGCCACGAGTTTGACACCTATGCTATAGAATAAACTGCCGTGCTGTTGACAGCAGCAAACGTTCAGAAGAGAGCCGGCGGAGTGCCTGTACCACTGAAGATAAGAGAGAGCTGAAGAGATACCTGCCTTCTATCTAATCTGCAGCCACTGATGTTAACAGAACCTGGGCGGTTCCGAGTCTGTGGGTCTACCTGGGGTAGTAAAAAGTAAAGATAAATCCCCTGTGCAAGAACAGGTCATTGCTAACCCACGGGGCGACTTCCCATCGCAACATTTACTGGGCAGACTTTGTTTATGGGGTGGTTTGCCACTGCCTTACCACTAGCTGGGGACTAATTTTATCCATGAATAAAGTGCGCCTCTAATAGCATTCACCCAATACAGACCAAAAAATCACGTGACGCACGTGTGCTGCACAGTGGCTTGTGTATATTACAATTATTTTTTACAGTGTATAAACATACATAAAATGCAATTGCTACCGTGTTTCCCCGAATATAAGACAGTGTCTTATATTAATTTTTGCTCCCGAAGATGTGCTATGTCTTATTTTCAGGGGATGTCTTATTTTTCCTGTGTTCTGCTCGTCGGGCATGCTTCCTGAAGTCAGCCCGTGAGGAAGAGGCGAGACGCAGCGATATCATCCGGTGGAGAGAGCCAGCGGCAGGAAGCGTGATCCGTGGATCTGGCAACTCTGTCGTGGTCTGGTCCCTGGCAACTTTTATTAGGGTTTCAATGGGGGCGTATCGGGAGGCAGCAGAATACTGTACAGTACATGACTCATGGGGTTGCCTACGTGCGGGAGGAAACGTTCGCGTCTGGGTCAAATCCATACCTGGGGGCAGGCGCCCCTTTGTCTGGGACATCTGGTGACCGTGAGTCAGGTAGTTCATGACCTGTGACTCATGGGGGCCTGGGGGACAGGTGAGCGTGTGCGCCCAGAAGGACACAGATGGCACAGGCATTCCTGCGCTCTTTCTGAGGCTCTTGGATCATTTCTGAGGGTTTGCGGGGCTCATCCCTACAGCTTCCAAACAAAAACTTTGCTATGTCTTACTTTCGGGGGATGCCTTATATTTTGCACTTCAGCAAAACCTCTACTATGTCTTATTTTTTGGGGATGTCTTATATTCGGGGAAACAGGGTATTAATAATCTCTACTCTCATTACAAATATCTCCGATGGGAGAACTTCAGTGACACCGATGCAGTTGAACACCCTCCTTCAAGGTTATCAGCACAGTTCACCTCATTAAAGGCTCATAACCTTGTCTGTTGTCTTCTTTCATGGATGTTACACTTCCAATCGGTGACTGAATAATTGTCTTTAAATTCATGAATTATTTTCTTTCAGGTGCAGGCACAATCACCATTTTCATGAATGGATGCAATATTGTTATGATTGCATCTCCCTCCAGAGTAATGTTAAGCAGGCTGGTTAAAAGAGCCCTGCATCCACATCGGAATAAACATTGCAGAAGCTGCACGCGTTGGTTAGCTGGGGGTGACTGGGGGCCAAACGACGCCTACGCGACCACCTTTTTAACAGAGGTTGAATGGCCACCTGTCAGGAGTGCTTTGATTGTGTGTTCCTGCATTGCAGGGGGTTGATGGCCCTTGGGGTCTCTTCCAACTCTATTTCACCTTACAGGGCTGTCAGCAAGATAAAACGGGAAGAACCTGTCCAGAATTTCTTAAAAGATACAAGTGTGATGGAGATACACCAGTAAGGAGGAGGAGGAAGAGTAGTTTGAATTTATATCCCCCTTTCTCTCAAAGGGGCTTACAATCTCCTTGCCCTTCCCCCCTCACAACAAGCACCCTGTGAGGTGGGTGGGGCTGAGAGAGCTCCGAGAAGCTGTGACTAGCCCAAGGTCACCCAGCTGGCGTGTGTGGGAGTGTACAGGCTAATCTGAATTCCCTAGATAATCCTCCACAGCTCAGTTGGCAGAGCGGGGAATCAAACCCGGTTCCTCCAGATTAGAATGCGCCTGCTCTTAACCACTACGCCACTGCCTTTAGGGCAGGAGGGATTTAAACAGCCCAATGGAAGAAGCTCCTGCCACAGCACTATCTGCCTTCGTCAAGAACACCTCTGTGCTCCAAAGCAGAGAAACCCAAAGCGGCTTCCGATGGCTGGGTGAAAAGCACTCCAGCTGCCTCTCTGCACGGCGGCAAACTTTAGCCATTCTGCTCAAAAGGCTAAACCCGGGTTTGCTTGCCGGATGAACCTCTTGTGAGTGTAACTGGGGGGAGGGGATTAGATGAGCTTGGTCATGATGCTGAACGGAGAAAGATGCTGCTTGGTGCGAAGAAAGACCTCTGGCACTTCACAATAAGCTACGCACGTCTTGCCAATGATGGGAACGACGCAGCCGTTCACACGGATATGCGCAGCACATGGAACCTCATTCTGAATGCAGCAGGGCACCTGCCTTTTCTTTTTAAGCACTGGTTGATATTTTCCTCCAGGTCTCAGAGAGGCAAGAGATAAATGTGATCAAGAGACCGATGGTCACCAAGCTTACCTAGAACCTGGCCCGCGATCATCCGGCCGTCTTCTCCGGCCACGGCGGCACGAGCGTTGCGCTCGTTCACATACTGCACGAAGGCGAAGCCCTTGTGCACAGAGCAGCCGACGATCTTGCCGTACTTGGAGAAGATGACCTCCACGTCGGACTTCTTCACCACCAGCGTGTTGAGGTTGCCGATGAAGACGCGCGAGTTCAGGGAACGGGGGTCCGTTTTGTTGGTGACGTTGCTGGCCATGGCTCACGCAGGAAGCTGGAGCACAGAGGTCCTGGCGGGGGGGGGGGGGGGGGGAGGGAGGGACAGGGTCAGGAAGGGAAAACAGGAAGCTTAAAATCATCTTCTCGCCTCAACGCACATCCACCATCAGCCACAAATAATGCCCGCACATAGTACACCTCTTCTGTATCCTGCCGTACTGAAGACACAGTATGCCAAGAATATTTCACTAACAGAGAAGTCATCGACCCCAGAGTTATCTTCCAAGCTGAACTCTCAACCTCAAAACGCGTTTGATATATTATTCTAAAGCCAAAGCAATAGAACAGACCCAAGGTCACACTGCTCTGAATGGGGGGAAAAACCCCGAACCCAGAAGACAAAATTTCTAGTTGTGAGAACGTTTTCCAGGAAGAATTTAAATTAAGATTTCACAATTCTCAGCAAGGTGTATATATCTGAGACATTTCCTTTACAGTCTACAATCCTCTCAAACTCAGCTGTGTTTACGGCTTTCTTCTGTCAAGTCTTCCTCTCGAATACATAAAGGGAGGGTCCTCTCTTTCTTTAACAGGAAAGGGTTACAACAGCGAACTATTGCGCCTTTAACTTTGAATAACTTTTGATAGAAACACTCATCTCATTCGAGTCACCTTTGTGTTATAAAATCAACAGGAACGTACACCAGAACCTGTTGGGAGATGTGAAGGACCAGAAATATTTGCGATTTTTTTCTTCTGCCCCAACCCCCCCAAAGAAAAAAACCACTGGGACACTTTTGGCAACACTGGGGAAAAATCGGAATTAATTATTTTTCTCTCTTGGAGCGAGCGAAATGCTTTCCAAGTTGGGGACATACATAATTGTTCATACTACAAACGCTGAATAGCGTTAAGTTTAAAAGAGAAAAATTCTTATGCATACTGCAGACATGTAATGAGTGCCTACTGTTTAAATGTGTTGAATTTCCAGCAACAATTAATATGCTTTAATGAGATCAGTGACAATACTTTTAAAGAATCAGTGCTTCTAATGGTGTGAAATTCAACTTTGGATTGTTTTCAAATTCAGTAACCCTACATCCTCCTGTACTGTTTATTGGAGAGCTTTGCTATTTGTTTGAATTTTACGGTTTGTGATTCTGAGTTTCAACAGGAAAGGCATACGATAAACAAAGTAAGCAAACAAACCCAAATGAACTGGCAGTGATAGCTATGGTGACTGAAGAGGTATATTCATGGCCAAATACGTTCTCATTACCCATGGAGTTTGTTTTCTATTTTAAACTCTCTTTTTTTCTGTCTTACCACTAAGATACATAGGCTGAGGTAGTTTAGGGTGGAGCAATTTGAACCATTCCAAGTTTTGGGTGCAAATTCTCTCATAGAAAACCAGGACCTTTACAGTTCTAAATTCTATAAATGCCAAACAGTGCAATTTTACATGCCAAAATAAAACATGTTCAGAGGCTGTGCAGTGCTTCAAATTGGCCATGCCAGCAGGGGATGATGGGAATTGTAGTCCACGAACATCTGGAGCACCATAGCTTGGCCATCCCTGGTCTAATGTGAGTCTGTCTCCAGGGGCAGGGAAACCTAATGTATCTCCCTCCCCAAACAAGTGACTCATGAAATAGGGGTATGACAATTTGTGCAACAGTTTTGCTGGAGTGTGGTGCGCAAACCCAAATCCTTGTGGTAATGCAGAGTTGGGAAGCCAACGGTAAGACTGGGTGCCAGAGACTGCTTTCTAGTTCCCAGCATCTCCAAAAGACTCTTCGAGGCTCACAACCCCTCCCTTTGAAAGGCTCGCTTCGTGAAGGGACCGAGACGGGCGTGTGAGCTTCAGGGCATTTCTTGCTGTTCTTCACTTCGGGTAAAGACCTCAGAAAAGATTTTTAGAAACCTTCCAGATCCACTGAGTGCTTGTACAGTGGCTTGTGCCACCTGACTGGTAAGTACATGCAGACAAATGAACGCCCCAGGCGGAAAGGAGTAAAATGCAGAACTCTGATCAGAGGTTTGGCAAGGACGCTTGCGATTTTGTACAGGGAAAGTAGTGGCAAAGCTTGGACTGATGAGACAGGGATTGACAGTAGTAGGGTACTCATGCAACTGTGGCACCAAGGACATCCAGCTGAACACAGCAGAGGAAAACCGTGCAGCCTCAGGGCGCTAGGAGGATACGTTTATCCCCAATCCTCTTCCACTAAAACTGTCCCTGTGCCAAAAGGAAGTAGACAAGAACCTCTTCTCAGAGAGGCTTCTGGGGGACCACACATCTGCACACTTGTCCAACCTGGAGGCCTCTCACCCAAAAGACGTCAGAACACATTCTGTGGAGAGACTTGATACCCAACGGTGGCCGTGGCTGCGACCAAGTTTCGAGAATGTTGCAATGCCTCTTCTGTTTTCGCTTACGCAGTTAGGAGAAAGTAGCCTCTTTAGATGCAAATGCGAAACTCTTGACTACAGAACATTATTCAGACCCTCCCAACAGGCTCTTTCTGCAACAAGCAGGGATGGGTGGGTCCATCAGAGTGCACACCACGGGCACTAGCCAATTCCTTATATGATATCTTATGCGTCCTGGGAGTCTTGTAAATGATGCAAAGCTGGGTAGATTTTTCACCTGATTTGGCAAGGTACTTATGAGTATCAGGCCACTGTACTCAACCTGTGGGCTGGGACTCTTGCAGGAGAGCTGCACAGCCAAAAGGATCGATAAGTAACAGGGTGGGCTTGGAGGGGCTGAGAGATGAGGCTCAATGCCAGGCATGGGGGAATGAAGCCAAACGCTTCTTCTTCAAGGTTGAAGCATTTGTGGTTTATATTACAGAGGTGGAAACAGCGTGCAGTCACTACACAAGTAGGTCAAGAAGGGTACAGCAAGCACAGACACGGACGCTGCTCCGAAACCTCTGAGAACCACTGCTTCCAAAAGACGGCACGCTTGTGTAACAGCTTAACGTGGATGAACTAGGACCCGGACATCAACCGTGTACTTTTGTACTACAAGTTCAACATAAATTGCAACACAAGGGGCTTGGACAGATTTATGGAGGAGAAGTCGATCTATGGCTCCCAATCTTGATCCTCCTTAATCTCAGATTGCAAATGCCTTAACAGACCAGGTGCTCGGGAGCAGCAGCAGGCCCTTGCTTTCACATCCTGCCTGTGAGCTCCCAAAGGCACCTGGTGGGCCACTGCGAGTAGTAGAGTGCTGGACTAGATGGACTCTGGTCTGATCCAGCAGGCTCTTTCTTATGTTCTTAAGGCCCTTGCTTTCACCTCCTGCATGTGAGCTCCCAAAGGCACCTGGTGGGCCACTGCGAGTAGCAGAGAGCTGGACTAGATGGACTCTGGTCTGATCCAGCTGGCTTGTTCTTATGTTCTTAAGGTCTCTATCTGTTAGCAGTTTGTGTGAGACCATGGGGGTCCCAGGACAGTGGTCCGCAACCTTTCTGAGACTACGAGCTCCTCTGGAACTCTGAAAGAATAGCGGGTCCTGCAGGAGGACCAGCCACACAAAGGAAGCCCAAGTGCAGTGGTGAAGAGAAATATATACATTTTAAAAAAACACATTGGGAAAGGAGACAGGGAGACAATAAACACTGTGGAGGCAGAGGCCTCTGAAACAACACTATTTTAATATGCCCAGCCAATTAAATCTCCAGTGGCCAGTCAGAAGCCCTGCTGACGAGGTCCCCCCCCCCCCCCCCCCCGGCCTTGCTGGTTGCTAGGAAAGGAGCTGCCAGGCACCATAGCCCCCATTGGCACCGCACTGAGAGCGAGCGTGCCGTAGTGGTTAAGAGCAGGTGCACTTCTGGAGAACCGGGTCTGATTCCCTGCTCTGCCACTTGAGCTGCGGGGGCTTATCTGGGGAACCAGATTAGCTTGTGCACTCCAACTGGGCGACCTTGGGCTAGGCACAGTTCTTCAGAGCTCCCTCGGCCCCACCCACCTCACAGGATGTTTGTAGGGGGGAGAGAGGCAAAGGAGATTGTAAGCCCCTTTGAGTGTCTTGTAGGGGGGGAGATATAAATCCAACTCTTCTTCTTCTACTACTGGGGACCCCTGCCCTGACGGGTTCCACAAGGACCCCTTCCCCATCTCCCCCAAAGATCATGCAACCACCGCTTCAAAAGGGCCTCGGATTCTCTTTTTCGATGCACAGGGTTGGGCGGTCCAACCTAGCCCCGGCAATAGACATCCGTTCTGTACCGGGCCGGAGGACTAGCCGGGCACCCCTATTTTTTAAAACTCTTAACAGGAACGGCTGCCGAAGCCTAGAATGAAACCAACTCCCTTACCATCAAGCCCAGGCGGGTTTGTGTCTGGTCCGTGGGAGACTCCGCTGGCAGCCGCCCGCCGCTGCTCCGGACTGCGTGTCCATGACGGCGTTTGGAAGGGGGGGGGGCAGTGTAGAGAAAAAGACCAGGATGGGAACTGTAGGGGGGGGATCATGGGAAGAGGGAGGTCTGAGCAGGGGAGTGAAGGGCTGTCACTGCTAGGGAGCGATCAGCACCACAGACACATGGGCAGCCAACAGTCGAAAAATCGCACAGAAATAAAACGTTAAAAAATTAAAAATAATAAAAAAATAAAAAAAAGTGTAGGGACTTCCTGAGGCGCTCAAACAAGCTCTGGAGGAATCAGGTTCCTTTCGCAGCAGCCAGGTATTCGGGGAGGGAGGGAAAAAAGAGTTAACGCGATCAATCCACTTTTAAACAATAAAAAAAAATTCGATTCTTTCAAAACCTGGTCGTGTTTCTCCCCCCCCAAGGGGTTAAAAACCCAAAGTTCAGTTAAGGACCACTCAGAAAAACTCCATTTGTCATCCGGTTTAAAAATTCAGCAGTCATTTTTTTTTGTTTTGTTTTAAATCACTACCATCAGCAACACATCATCAGTCACAGTCTCACCACCATCAATAGTAGCAATAATATCAATAAAGTAACTACCAACAACGATAAAAAGGAAATCAGTTGGAAAGGCAGGAAAAAAAATACGGAAAAAAAATTGGAATAACTTACTGTAGCTGAAGATCAAAAAAATCTCACTGTAAAAAAACAAAAATAAAAATAGCCCAGATTAGAAAAACGGGAGGCGTCAAAACGTCAAAGTCAGCAAATTCTCTCAATTTTTGTTTTTGTCTGTGCTTTCTCCCCCTTCCTGCGCTCTCGTTCCAGCCATAGTTACTGCAGAACCAGGCGAGGAAGAGCGCTCCCGGCAGGAAATGATCCAAGCCCTTGGGACACCTTTTTTTTTCCGTTCTAAAAACGTCTGAAAGACTTGAGCTCAGGAGAGGCTAAAAGGTTCCTCCTCTAAACCCAGCTGCTGCAGGGGGGGGGGGGGGGGAAAAAAGGTGATTTTTTTCCCTCTCTCTCTCCAAAATTAGCATCTTTCAATCCAGCTTTGGCTTGGCTGCAAGGCAACGCTGGGTCCCGAAGGCACTTTCTTAGTACGAATGGTCGGTTATAAGACATTAGGGAGAGGGGCGTGCGTGTGTCGGGGCAGGTGGGGATTTTTTTTTTTTAAATAAAAAACCACGAAGCTGAGCTCCAGTGAAGGAAGGGTTGGGGGTTTTCGCCTTGCTGCCCTGTGGAAGGAGAAGGGGACAGGATGAGTCAGGCTACCCCGGTTACGTCGCCCACCTCTCCCCCAGTTTCCCCCACCATGGAGAAAGCCATCCGCTCCCCCACGGGGTTTCCCTTCACGTTCCCAGCTGCCTCGAGGGGCCCTTTCACATCCCATCCCGTCCGTCTGCCCCAGGGGTCTGCAACCTGAGGCTCTCCAGATGTTCACGGACTACAATTCCCATCAGCCTCTGCCAGCATGACCAATTGGCTATGCTGGCAGGGGCTTATGGGAATTGTAGTCCATGAACATCTGGAGAGCCACAGGTTGCAGACCCCTGGTCTGCCCTCTTCCGCTGGTCGACAAAGAAAACAAGTCCCAATGTGGAAGGCTGAAGCTTGCTCACCGACAGCCTGAAGCACAGACGGAGGGGAGAACCACAAACGTACACACGTGTGTTCCAGAAAGCGTGTTCCCACGTGTGTTCCCCAACCCCCCGTTACGGGCTGAAAAGCACCAAGGTGTTGTAGCAGAAGGCTTCCTTCATTCCAGCACATGCCCTCAACAACAAGCACTTGCGGTCTGCAAGGTGAGGCCCCAGAAGCATAGGATTTGATCACACACACAGCCCCTCACCAATTTCCCCCTCTATTCAGACTTTAAAGGCTAGGAAGGTCAAAGGAGCTAATCTCATTGCCAAGGGATTGTTTATTCGAGGCGACTCGAATACTAATTTACTGGCAATTCCTGACCTTGGCAGTCAGAAATAGTCTGATGTATCCCCTCGGTGTTGATTCTGGACACTGTTTTAATGAAGCTGAAAGTCTGTCCTGATTCACGTTGTCTCTTTACAGGAAGTCAGCCCATACACCAACGATGTTCGGGTGGGGGGGCTGCTCACAGACTGTACTCCTTGGAACAGTACACCTCATTATAGGAACCGGCTGTGTTTAGAAAACTACAGAAGCCTGCAATTTTCAAACAGCCTTCTTCCCTGCAGATTTTAATTAGTGTATTATTATTAGGTGAAGTCTTGAGCCAACTCGGAGTTGCCTGGGGCCAGCTGCGCAGGGCAAAGACCACTGATAAATACCTACCTCATCCAGGCCTCCAAAGCAGTTCTAATAGCATAAAGCATGACCCAGAGGTGAGAGGACCAGCTAAACACCTGGAAAGGTAAGGCCTAGCAGAATAGATGATGCAGAACAAAGCTAGAATAGCCAACTAGTTTGCCTTCCATTTTGTCTCTTTCCTGGGCTATTAACCAGGCTAATTTTCTTCCTGGGTTTCTAAGCACAGTAATTACTTACAGTCCAAAGCCACAGGTGGTCTGTCTACTGCTCCAATCTATCAAATATCCTAAGTGTCTAATTTTCATACTTTGCCAAGAGTCAACACTGATCTTGTCGACAGAACAGTCTGAACCATGACTCCGCTGTCTGCACGTGCAGTTTGGCGAAGCTTTCTACAGAGTGCCGGAGAACACAAGCCCCAAGCCCCGTCTCAAAAAAGGCACTGCCAACGAGATGCTGAGAGCCCTCTGGGTCCCGAGCCCCCAACTTCCGCCACTGCGCAGATTATTCATAACCACAAAACCAGATTCTTAGCGAGACGTCTTCAATCGCTACGAGAGTGAAACGTGATAACAGCAATTAATTCTCAGCAGTCTCCCCTGCCGCCGAAAGATCCTCGGGCTTTTATTGTGGGCTACCCCACCCTCTTTTGAAGCTGAAACTAAGCTACTCCTGCCAGCACTAAAAAAAAATGCTACCAGAGAGTTAACCTATGCCAGTGGTGGTGAACCTTTGGCACTCCAGATGTTATGGACTACAATTCCCATCAGCCCCTGCCTGGAAGGGGCTGATGGGAATTGTAGTCCAT
>NW_025950137.1:0-10286 GCF_021028975.2 Sphaerodactylus townsendi | reverse complement strand
CTCCAGGGGTCGGAGGGCAGCGTGGGCGGGGCTGCGACGCCCCGCAGGCGACGAGGAGGACACCGTGAGTGGGGCGGGGGAGGGCGCAGAGGTGGCTCCGTGCGGAGCCGCCTGCCGTCTGCCGGCCTCCCCTTCGCCTGCTCGCACGCTTGCATGCGAGCAGGCTCCCGCCCCCACACCGGCAGAACTCCTGCCGGCGTGGGGGCGCCTCCTGGCTGTGCAGAAACGACCTACATGTTATCTGGGCACTCCTAAATACTGTAGAAGCAAGATATTGGGGAGGCATTTTGAGTTTCAGTGACAACTCAAAATGGTACATAAAATGTTACAGCTGCTGCTGCCCTTAGTAGGGATTGGGAATATGGAGGCATGGGAGAGCCTACTTAGCCAGTTGTGAAAGCTCACAGCAGCCTGCCAAGTGTTGTGTGTGGGATCCTGGGGAGTCATTGCTGAGAAGCAAGCCAGCTTTCTTCATGAACCACCACAGTGAGGGAGGGTGGAAGCACAGCCAGTATTGTCATCTTGGCAGGCTTCCACATCGCTCCTCCCCCACCATGGAATCGGGTGGGCGGGCGAAGGGACATGGGAATGAGATCAACACTGTTTGGGAGACTTCTTAAGAACATAAGAACAACCCAGCTGGATCAGTCCAGAGTCCATCTAGTCCAGCTCTCTGCTACTCACAGTGGCCCACCAGATGGCTTTGGGAGCTCATATGCAGGATGTGAAAGCAATGGCCTTCTGCGGCTGTTGCTCTCGAGCACCTGGACTGTTAAGGCATTTGCAATCTCAGATCAAAGAGGATCAAGATTGGTAGCCATAAATTGACTTTGTTACCGCGAATTGCCAGGTAACAATAAGTGATTTCAGCTCAGCAACTTAATGAGGCGCAGGAAGCCGGCGTTTCTTCAAAGCAGGAAGGATTTTATTGCAAGTGATCTCTTGGCACAGCTCAGCAGAAAGGCCTCCACATGGCTGTACATCAGCCCCTTTATACATTTCCCAGTAACCCAGAAAGGGGTGTAGGGCAGTCCCACCCCCACAGTGCAAAACCCAGGAAGGGGGCGGTCTCCTTCCATCTAATACAGAGAAAAAATCCCAGAACGCCAAAGGGAGAAAACAGTCCCTTTGCACATGCTGATGAGATCAAATCCCAGAAGAAAAGCTAGCACCTTCTTGCCTGAGGTGGTTCCTTGGGAGTGTTAGACAGAGACAAGTTCAAATGATCCAATGAATTCTTGGATCCTGAAAGTAAGGATGTGAACAGTCCAATGAGCTTCTGGATCCTGAGAGTAAAACTTCAAACAGTCCAATAGCAAAACAGGGTGACATCTTCCAAGGCTGGGTGACCCTTGGATGCTGGCAACAGATTCAATTAGCAAGTCCAAAGAGGGTCGTTGTTCTTGTCAAAAGGTCGGCTGGGCGTTGGTCTAAGCAGCATTCCAGAGTCAACTTCCTTGTTACTTAATATCAGACCTTAACTGGCTATTGCTTCTATTCTCAGACACAAATGTCAAAAAATAAGATGCACCTGAATAACCAGGGGCAGCCATTGCTGCCGTGGTGAGCAACGCAGCAAGATAAGGGGCATGCATGGCCTGGTGGCAAGCTGCAGAACCGGGTGCAATGATTGGCTCCCCCTGAAAAAGGCGGGAGGAGCCTGGGTATATCTAGACGCCTTCCCCGGTCTGCGCCCTTCCCGGCGGCAAGAACCAGCAAGGCATGGTCGCGTTGGCGTCTCGCGTAAGGCCTGGAAGGAGACTGGCCTTTTCTTTTCTTTCCTTTTTTAGCTGATTTTCCTTCTTCCTCTGGCTATCCTTGTTTCTCTCGTTTCAACCTTTTCTTCCTTTTCACTTTTCTGGGCCGGTCTCGCAGCCGCCATGGGGCCGAAAAGGGACAAGAGCAGGCAGCCTGCTGCAGAGGCGGCGGCGCCATCGGGCAGGGCGCGTGCTCTGCTGAACAGGGTCCGGGCCCAGACTGGCCCGGGGACGTCGGACTTACCGCCCGGTCGCGGGCGTATCGGAGCAGCGGCGTAGGGCGGCCGCTGGCTCGGGCTTGTCTCCCATCGGCAAGGCCGGCCGGTCGGCATGGCGGGACAGTCTCCATTGGGAGGGGCCCTCCCCGCTGTCCTGGGGGGTGCCGGCCCGGCATCTTCCCGCGCCGAACACGCCGGCCATATGGCGGGCACCAATCCTGCCTTAGTCCGCAACTCCATGGACACCCTGTTGCATCTTTCTCAAGTCCTCGGCGGAGCGCCGGGCGAAGTCGGGCCCCACCTCGGGGGTCAGGCTCCTGAGCCCACCGGGCGTCAAGCGGGGCCTCTGAGCTGAGCCACGGATGTGCTGCAACTTTCGGGCCGGTTAGCGCGTCCAATATCGGGTGGATGCGCCCGTCTGCCCCTCGGGGCGCTGAGGGCAGGAGGAGGGAAGCGGTCGCCGGGGCGCTCCCGTGCTTCCAGGCGCATCCCCCAGCTCTTCGTCGTCGGGTGAGTCTACTGAGGATGATGACGCTGCAGGTTACTGGGGAATTTTGGGTGCGGGGGGAGAGGGTGCTCTGCTCTCCCACCGGCGGGCTTGCAAAGCGCAGGCGTTTCCAAGGCGGCGAAGTGCCATCCTCTCGCAGCCCGGCTCAGGACGCACTGCGGCAACTCCGGCCGGGTCCCAATTCTCCCAGGAAGCTCCGGGAGCGGGCGCTGGATGGGTGGCCAGTGGATATCTTTAAGTTCCTGCGGCGGGAGGGGGAGTTGGGTTTGTCGGGTGGGAAGGCCGACAAAAAACGGAAGGACTGCAGGCAGCGGCCGAAACGGAACAACTTCAACAACTGGCTGCAGTGGCTTCACCGACTTCCTGGCTCCTCATTGGGGCAATGTATCCCTTTAAGTGAAAGCCTGGCATCTCGCAGCCTCACATGGGCCCATGTGCTGGCGGGCTCGGGCGCTGGCTGGGGAGACTGCGGCCATCGCTTACTTAATGCAGGCCATCCGCAAGAACGCTTCGCATTGCCTTTTTTTTTCTGCTGGACCTCATCCACGACCAAACCTGGATGGTCGTGGTCCAGCCCGCCATGGGAGGGGCGGTGGATCCTCCCGTTCCCACAAAACCCGGCAGAGCCTACCCGGGGCGGGTGGGGGCCAAGGGGTTGTGTTGGGAATTCAACAAAGGTGCTTGCCAGCGGCAAAAATGTAGATATGAGCACTCTTGCTCCCTTTGTTCCAGCAGCCACAGCAGGATCAGCTGTCCCAAGCCGGCGGGACGCCCTCCCTTTCGGCAGGGCCGGTCGCCCGGCACCGGGCCCTCCCACAAAGATGCCGGTGGCCAGGGCGGTGCTCCCGCCCCCACAAAACACTGAGGTGCTCGCTCAGCTGCAGTCTCTGGCCCCTTCCCCCGTTCAAATGGGGGGTGCTGTTGGAGTGGTTGCAGCTCTACCCAGACAGGGGGGCTGCGCGTCTGCTGGGGGAGGGTTTCTCTTCTGGCTTCCGCTTTCCATACCAAGGCCCACGGAGGGCTTACCATGCCAGCAATCTAAAATCTGTCCGCGATCTCCCTGGAGCGGTGGCTGATAAGCTCAACAAGGAAATCCAGGCCGGCCGCATTGCTGGCCCTTTCTGTCACCCTCTCCTCCCCAACCTCAGGGTCTCCCCTATTGGCGCCGGGTGGGCTCTGGAAAAGCCCCGGGGGAGTTTCGCTTAATTCAACACCTCTCCTACCCCCGGGGCGACTCTGTGAATTTTTTCATTGACCCAGAGGTTTGTTCGGTCCGTTACGCCACTTTGGACGAAGCCATCCTCTGCATCAGGCAGGCGGGTCCGGGGGCATCCCTGGCAAAGTGTGACATTCAGTCCGCCTTCCGGCTCCTGCCCTTTTCCCTCCTGGACTTCGAGCTGCTGGGCATCCACTTCCAAGGAAATTGGTATGTGGACAAGGCCATGCCCATGGGCTGCTCCTTTGCCTGCGCCGCCTTTGAGACTTTCAGCACCTTCCTCGAATGGGCTTTCATAGCGTGGTGCCCTCCGGGTTTGGTGACTCATTACCTTGATGATTTCTTGTTTATCGGCAGAAGCAGGGCACCCGAGCAGTGTGAGCTGGCCCTTCAGGCTTTCCAGGTCCCGGCAGCCGAGCTGGGGGTTCCCTTGGTTCCCAACAAGACGGGAGGGGCCCGCCACTGCCCTCAGCTACCTGGGCATTCACCTGGGACACGGCTCCCAGGCACGTCACCCACCCTCGGCTGACAAGCTATTGAGCCCTTTCAGCCCTGCTTCAGTCCGTTCTTCTCCTCCAAAAATGCAGGGTGCGCCTGGTCCAGTCCTTACTCGGCCACCTTAATTTTGTTTGCAGGCAGGTGGCCCCGGGCAGGGCTTATTCCTCCGGGCCATGGCGAGGTCCTTTGTCGGGCTGCAAGTCCTCTATCTATCGCATCAGGGTCTCACGGGGCATGAAAGAAGACCTACAGGTCTGGTTGTCCTTCATCCCCAAACTTCAACGGCATCTCCCTGTGGCAATCTGCTTTGGAACCTGGCCTGGAGCTGCAGGTGCACTCTGATGCCTTCTGGGGCTTTTGGTTTCGGCGTGTTCTTCAGGGGTCAGTGGGCACAGGGCCTTTGGCCCCCAGAGTGGCAACACGCAGGGCATCACCAGGGATCTTACTTTTCTGGAGCTATTCCTCATCCTGGTGGCGGTGCACATTTGGTACCCACCTCTGGCAAAACAAACGGGTGCTTTTCTGGTGCCACAACCAGGCAGCGGTATGTAGTGGTAAACAGACAGTCGAAAGCAAATCGGCTCGGGTAATGCTCTTGGTTCGCACTTTGGCTCTTACCTGCCTCACTCATAACATCTCTTTCAAAGCTGCTTTTGTTCCAGGTTTGCAGAATGAGATTGTTGATGCTTTTATCTCGCCAGTGCAGGTGGATCGCTTTCCGGGCGCTTGGCCTCCGGGGCGGAGCTGCTCCCGGTGACAGTGCTGGCGCTCCTCTGGGAGCTCTCCTGGCAACGAGACGCTAATCACAGGTGTTTTGAGATCGTTGGCACCGGCCACGCGGTAGGCAATAATGACGGAGAAGTGCGCGATTTCCTGAGCTTCGCTGCATCCTCCGGGTGCCGCGTTTGCGGTGGGGTGGACACTGGCCTCCTCCTCGAAAGTATTTGGTCCAGCTCCATGGGCAGGGGATGCACCCGCGCACTATGGGGGTGTACCCATGGCATCGCTTTCTACCGCAAGGTTTCCCGCTTTCCTGATGTCACTAAGGGGCTTGTTGTTCGGGCCTAGTGTCTGGATGGCGGCGGGTGGGCACCAGACAGAGGGACCTCAGGCGCCCGGTCACCGGGCGAAGCGTTGGAGGGTGGTCACTGGGGCCTCTAGGGCAGGTGTGCGCTTAGCGCTATGAGCGCTTGCTTTTCGACGCCGCCCTCCACCTGGCTCACCATGGGGCTTTGTGCCTGGGGAACTGGTCGCCCCTACCAGGGTTCGACCTTCCAGCATCGCGGCTGCGATGGGAACACCTCGGCCCTGTCGGGGGACATGGTCCACGCCTTTGGCTGGCTCTATTCAAAAAAACCGACTAAGAGGGCCGTGGGGCCCGGGCCTCCACGCCGGCCCTACCGGGCGCTGCCACCTGCCCCCTCCCTCCCTTTATTGAGTGGCTACCGCACAGGCCTCGGCGGGTGGCATGCTCTTTGGTGCACGAGGATGGGTCCCCCCTCACCAGTTTCCAAATGCTACGGTGTTCAGGGCATGCTTACTCATGCCGGGCTACCGGCCGCCGAGTTCCGCCTGCACTCGTTTCAGGAATAGGGGCTCACGGCCGCTGCAGCAGAAGGCAGGGCCCCGGAGGATATCCGCTGTTTGGGCAGCAGGTGGCGGTCGGGGGCTCTTTCGCGCATATCTCGCCCACACCTGACTTGTTGATTTCCCCTCCTCAGTGCCTCCAGGGACGCCGCAGACCGTCTATCTGCAGGTGTGGGTCAGGGCACAGCCTCGCTGGTCAGAGCCTCCGTAAGTCCCAATGGGGCCGGCATCTCGGACTCGGGGCTTACTTAAGAATTTCCTGGTTGGGGCAGGGCAATACGCTTTGGCACGAGCTAGAGCCCAAGGTCATTGAATACATTTTTCAGTTGGCTGGCACCGGACCTCCTGGTCATCCACCTTGGGGAGGAAGATCTCCCTGCCAGGTCAGGCCTTGATTCATGCGTTTTGCGGTGGCCGCCACGCTCAGGAGCTTTGCCAGGCACCGGCCTACTATGACCTTGGTTTGGTCCGAGATGGTGCAGCGGGCCCATTGGAGCGGAGCGGTGGATCCCTCGGCCGTGGATAGGGCCTGCAGAAAAGCACAAGGCGGCCGCCAAGGTGGTGCTTTCCCTCGGGGGAGCGGTGGCAGAACACTCCGAAATCACTCCGGGACGCCATGGACCTTTTTTTCCAGCCGTGGATGGCGCCCTCGCCTCTGTCCCAATGGGGCATGGACTTGTGGCTTCAGGTCAGTTCCAGTTTACTCCTTCGGCCGGGTGTAGTTAGATTAGTGACAGGCTCAGGCTTGAGGGAGCTTGGGCATGAGCTGCAAGGGTGGGCAGCTCAGGGCGGGTTTGCAACGGTGTCGCACATCTGGGGAGAGAACGAGCCTTCGGGCTAGGGCTCCCAGGCTTGCGCCCTATGAGGGCCGGGGGGTGGGGCGGGCAGGCTGGCGGGCCGGCAGGCCGGGCCGCTGCCCGACACCCCAGAGAGTGGGGTTGGGTTGGGCCGTTAGCATGCCATGGGTTTAGCCGGGTGTCCGACACCCCAGCTAGCACGGGAGGAAGACGGGCTGGGGGCTGCCTTGGGGCTCAGCCGGTGCCCGTCTCCTCAGCAGGGGTGGGAAGTGTGGAAGCATTCAGGAGTATGATCTCTGGGCTTCCCTTCCTGCCAATTTCCCATTCATTGGGATGTGATGTGCGACCCGTTTGCCGCCCAGCTCTGATGTATATAGTTCTTGTTTATATGTTTGTTGTTTAATAAACGGGCTGTGGCCCATTCCTTTCCAGCCTGTCGTTGTGGTGTACTTATTGAGCGAGGGAGTCTCACCATCTACAGCAATAACATTTCTAACTTAAACATTAGGAAAACCTTAAAGGATAAACACACATACTTATACTTATAGGCAGGACTGTACATCTACCTACTGGCAGGACTCGCTTAAAACTAATAGAACCTTATTAAACTAAAATCCTAAACTACAGGCATAAACTTAACTAAGAGGAGCGTTTACAACATCCTAGAATGACACAAACACAAGGGAAATCATATAGCATTGGCACAAACATACATATGCATTCTCTGTGAACCTTATGGAGGCTTCTGAACCACACAAGTCTCCGTGTCCAGGCAGGGAGCCAGTGTAGCCAGGCAACCTGACTTCAGGAAAATATTTTGTTTATTTTCCCATCGGTAACAACTTCTTCTCCATAAATCTGTCCAAGCCCCTTTTAAAGCTATCCAGGTTAGTGGCCATCCCCACCTCCTGTGGCAGCATATTCCAAATACCAATCACACGTTGTGTGAAGAAGTGTTTCCTTTTATTAGTCCTAATTCTTCCCCCCAGCATTTTCAATGTATGCCCCCTGGTTCTATTATTGTGAGAAAGAGAGAAAAATTTCTCTCTGTCAACATTTTCTATCCCATGCATAATTTTATAGACTTCAATCATATCCCCCCTCAGACGTCTCCTCTCCAAACTAAAGAGTTCTTGCTGCTGGTTGGGGCTGGCTTTTTGTTTGCAGCTGGTCAGCAAGCTGTGAGCCAAACCAGTGGGCGTTCAAGTATTTCAGGTTCTATCCCATAGTTCAAAATGCACCCTGTGCGGTAAGAGTGTAGAGATTAGGAGTAGTGGACTCTAATCTGGAGAATTCAGTTTGATCCCCCACTCCTACACATTAGCAGTGGATTTTAATCTGGTGAATCTCCTGCAGGAGAGAAAGGGGGGATATAAATCCAAACTCTTCTTCTTCTACTCTTCTGAATCAGGTGTGTTTACCCACTCCTGTACATGAAGTCTGCTGGGTGACCTTGGGCTAGTCACAGTACTCTCAGAACTGTCTCAGTCCTACCTGCCTCACACAGTGTGTGTTGTGGGGAGAGGAAGGGAAGGAGTTCATAAGCTGCTTTAAGACTCTTTATGGTTGAGAAAAGCTGACTATAAGTCCAAACTCTTCTGAACAGTTATAGCTACCTGTGTTGTTGAGGCAACAATATTAGCACAACTTTAATCCATCCCTCAGTATGGTAGCTGACTGCCGTGACTTCTTGCTTGTGCAGCTGAATTCTGCAGTCTTAGAATAAAATGTGTTAAAAATTCTAATAGGGCTCAAGAATTTAAATAAAGTTATGTAAAAACAGGACAACTCATACCACTAATTAAAAGCATTTGGACTTTTGTTTGTCAAAAAACGTTAAGACAAGTGAAAAGGACAAAAGCTGAATTAGAAGGTAAAGTAAAAATTCTTCCTATGAAAAAATTATACGCTCTCCTGACATTAGAATTAATATAATAGGTATCAGCATTCTCTTGTCTGTGATCTCTGAATTAATGGGCTCTGTTCTCTCAGAGGAATAAAGAAATCAGAATGCAAAGGAAGAGGAAGAAACATAAAGTAGAAGATTTCAAATACACTGCAGCCTTGTCCAGTTGTTGGAATAAGTGCTGCTGATGCATGTGGTGAGCCTGACATTGTGAGGGGAAGACACAGTGCTGGATGATGTCAAATGAAATCATGCATTAGGTGGAACATTGATAGATTGGAGCACAAATTGGGTAGCAAAAAGTCCATGTGTGTCTGAGATTTGATTGAAGGGCTGAGAACAAGTGTTTGAGACAGGATTAGTGAGCTAAAGTAGACAATTGATATGGCAAGCCTCCCATGTTCCCAGGGAGGATGAATACCACCTAATCTGTTTCTAGCTCTATTCAAGGCCTTTTCCACATATATATTACAGCAGCATGCTGTAAAATTTTAATTCTTTAAAAATATTGTGGGAGACATAAAATATTTTTTCAACACTTTTCAGGTCCTCATACAACTCTTCACCCAAAACTATAGCTGCGCAATTTGTTTCTAAAGCCTTTCTGTGTTTCTCTGGAACTTGGAGTATCTTTTTCTCTCTGCAAACTTGTTTCCAATATTTTAGCTCTCAACATTCTGTCACATGACGAAGAAAAGCGACACAGAAAGGATGGTACTCTGTAGATGAATGGCCAGGCTTTACTCATGACATATGAAGCTGCCTTATACTGAATCAGACCATCAGTCCATCATTGTTGCACTATCTACTCAGACTGGCAGCATCTCTCCAGGATCTCAGGCAGAGGTCTTTTGCATCACCTACTGTCTAGTCCCTTGAAATAGAGAGATTATGAGGACTGAACCTGAGACCTTCTGCATGCAAAGCAGAGACTCTTCCATTGAGCCATAGCTCCTCCCTACAATGTAGCTGAGAGTCAGTAGTGGCAGGGAACAGACTTATTCTATCTTACAGTGGTGTCCGAGGCTCATTCCGCACACGCAGAATAATGCACTTTCAAACTGCTTTCAGTGCTCTTTGAAACTGTGCGGAATAGCAAAATTCACTTGCAAACACTTGTGAAAGTGGTTTGAAAACACATTATTTTGCGTGAGCAGAAGGGGCCCTAGAGAAGTAAATACGGTCAAATCTGAGTCTAATCTCCCCTCTCCTAATTAACAAAGTGGAACGAGACACTGCTGTAGCGAATGCACCTGCTTTCTCCCCTTGACTCTAGTGGGGGGGGGGGTGGGGGGGGGGGGGGTGGGGGGGGGGGGGGGGGGGGGGGGGGGGGGGTGGGGGGGAGGGGGGGGGGGGGGGGGGGGGGGTGGGGGGGATGGGGATTGTAGTCCATGAACATCTGGAGAGCCACAGGTTGCAGACGCCTGCTCTAAGACTTCCTTACTGCTACGCGAAGGTCACGCTGGCTGAGTGGAAATGAGCCACCCGCAAGTGCTCCCCCTACTGGACGGCTGCCCAATCTGTGTGGCACCAATATGGTGCCTGCGTGGCCACGTAGCTTACAGGAAACGTTGCCTGCCACATTTTCTCAGGCTAGTTCACTTCATAATTGTTGTAAGGATCAAATGGCGGAGGATCATGCACACTATCCTTGCTCCACAGAAAAGGAATGGGGAAATCACCTAAACAGTAAATTCATTTTTATTCTCCCTTTCCTCTGCGGAGGTGCATATGTAGTTTATCCCTGACTCTAGTTCAGGGGTAGGGAACCTGCGGCTCTCCAGATGTTCAGGAACTAC
>NW_025950136.1:0-10286 GCF_021028975.2 Sphaerodactylus townsendi | reverse complement strand
TTATGCACGTCTCTAAGATTTTTTGTAGATAAATACACCCAGGAGCCCACACGCAGAGGGAAATCCGAGCGGTGTTTATCCGCCTGCAGTTTTTGGGAGTCCTTTGCTTGTTGTAAGGCGGTCTGGACCGACTTCCATCCCTCGGCTAGGGATGAAATCCATTGATGAAATTCTGGGGGGTCCAACGCAGCTGCGGGTAGTTGCGGCAACGGCGGGAAGGAGCGACCAGACACAATTTCAAAGGGGGTTTTCTTTGTACTACTATGAACCGCATTGTTATAGGCGTACTCCGCAAACGGAATAAGTTCGCACCAATTGTCTTGGTGGTAGTTGGTGTAACAACGTAAATACTGCTCTAGGGTTCTGTTCGTTCTCTCCGTCTCACCGTCACTTTGAACGTGGTAGGGGGCGGCGACGGCCGGGGCGGCCCCCAACAACCCCAAAAACGCTTTCCAAAACTTTGAGATGAATTGGGGGCCGCGGTCGGAGACCACCTTAACGGGGGCGGAATGGAGACGGTAAACATGTTGAATAAACAGCCGTGCCAACTTAGGAGCGGAGGGGATGGAAGCACATGGAATAAAATGGGCTTGCTTAGAGAATAAGTCTACCACCACCCATAAAACTGTGTTGCCATGACTTTCGGGCAAGTCTGTAATAAAGTCCATAGAGATGACCTCCCAAGGGCGGGAGGCTACCGGGAGAGGTTTCAACAGTCCATGGGGCTTTCCCGGAATGGTCTTGGCTTCTGCACAAACCGAGCAGCCTTTAATGTATGCCTCAATGTCTTTGCGCATTGCGCGCCACCAGAACTGCCGGCGGGCTAAATGCAGAGTTTTCAAAAAGCCAAAATGTCCAGCTGAACGGGCATCGTGGCAAGCCTCAAGAACCTGCTTGCGGAGGGGGGGAGGCACGTACCAACATTCCCCCCTCCGCCAAACTCCATTCTCCAAACGCAATTGGGAGTCCCCTTCGGCTGGTGGAGGCTCGTGCAGCCCCGCCTCCTCCAGTTCCCGCAGGAAAGGAGAGACGAGACTGGGAATGGGGGGTGGAGGAGAAGCGGACGTTTGAGATCGGGTGACAGCCAACCCCAACTGGGAGGGGGAAAGAACAGTGCGTGGAATGTCTCGTAAGGCATCTCCACCCCCCTCCCCGGGTAGGCGCGAGAGCGCGTCAGCCAGTTTGTTGGTTTTCCCTGGGAAAAAATGGACTGTAAAAGAGAAACGAGAAAAGAAATCGGCCCAACGTAGTTGTTTCGCGGACATCTTGAGGGGGGTGGAAAGAGCTGCCAGGTTTTTATGATCCGACCAAACTTGAAAGGGGTGCTTAGCCCCCTCCAGCCAGTGGCGCCAAGTGGAGAGTGCTACTTTGATGGCCGCAGTCTCTTTGTCTCCCACAGTCCAGTTGAGTTCGGCACCAGAGAACTTTTTAGACAAATAAGCACACGGAACCAGCCTACCATCTTTATTTTTCTGCAACAGGGCTGCCCCAAGTGCTTTGTCCGAAGCATCCACGTGAACCACAAACGGGAGATCTGGGTCAGGGTGCTTTAGGATAGGTTCAGTGGTAAAAGCAGATTTTAACAGTTGAAAGGCTGTTTGACATTCCTCAGACCAGGAAAGGGGGGCCCCGGGCTTGGCGGACAGTGGATCCTTACCCTTAGTGCGTAAGAGGTCTGTGAGAGGGAGAGTTAGTTCAGCGAATTGGGGTATAAAGTCACGATAGAAATTAGCAAAACCAAGAAATGACTGGAGTTCTTTGCGGTTGGTGGGGGCAGGCCATTGGAGGACTGCGTCAATTTTAGCAGGATCCATTTTTAAGCCCTCAGGCGAGATCCGGTAACCCAAATAGTCAATGGAGGTCTGATGGAAACAGCATTTGGAGAGTTTAGCAAAGAGAGAGTTATCAAGCAAGCGTTTCAATACCTCTCGAACCAACATTTCATGCTCTTCTATGGTTTGCGAGTAAATTAAAACGTCATCTAAGTATACAACAACTCCTTTGTACAGTAAATCATGGAGAACTTCGTTGATAAGGGCCATAAAAGCTCCGGGGGCCCCACTTAACCCGAATGGCATTATTAAATATTCAAACTGTCCAAACTTTGTGTTAAACGCAGTCAGGTGTTCATAGCCTTCAGCAATTCTGACTCTGTAGTAAGCTTCTCTCAAGTCCAATTTAGTAAAAATGCGTCCTTTGCCGAGTGCATCTAAAAGGTCCTTGATCAAAGGCAAAGGATATTTATTGGACAGGGAGACCGCATTGAGACCTCGATAATCTGTGCAAAGCCGTAAAGACCCATCTTTCTTTTTGACAAACAAAACGGGAGCAGCGTGGGTGTGTTTGGTAGCCCGCCGTATGAACCCGCGAGCAAGGTTCTTGTCTAAGAAGGCACGGAGTTCCTTCTCCTCATTGGGACTCATGCGGTAGATTCTACCCTTGGGTAGTTGTGCCCCTGGTTGTATGACAATTTTACAGTCAGTGTCTCTGTGGGGTGGCAACTGATCGCATTCCTGCTCCTGAAAAACTCTGGCTAGATCCTGATATGCAGGTGGGATGTCAATAGAATCGGGAGCAATCACTGAGGAAGCCAGGGAGGGGGATGTGTCAGGAGACGTTGGGTTTTCTTCCCAATTCATGTGTTCACCGCAGGGAGGGTCAGTGAATTCTAGGATTCTTTCTTTCCAAATGAATTTTGGTTCATGTAACAATAACCAAGGCATGCCCAAAACTATGGAGTGTTTGGCCACTGGCGCCAAAATAAAACTAATCTTCTCCCAATGGTCGGCGCAACGGAGGAGAACCGGCTGTGTTTTGTACTGGGCCGGTCCTTCGTTCCCGAGGGGGCTGCCGTCCATTTGGGTGAAAGGTATGGGCTTAGCCAGGGGAATTCGGTCCAGACCTAGCTCCTCCGCCACCTGGGGCCGCATTAAGCAATGGGAGCAGCCGGAATCCACAAGGGCCGAGGCTATAATGCGAGTGTGTTTAGCGGGGTTGGCCAGAAATGCTTGAACAGTAATGGGAGCGCTGCCTTCACTCACCGCGTCAGGAGTCGGGCCCATGTCCATGGGGGCTGAAGAAAGGCAAACAGCTGCTTCCCCCTCCTCTGGGTCGCCTTCGGTAACTGCTTTAGACGAGCCAGTGGGAGGCGGCCCTGACCTGCGTGGTGGTTTGGCAGACGGAGTGCGCGGAGCTGGAGCGGTTGGTTTTTGTTTCTTGGGACAGTTGGCGGCTAGATGACCTGGCCCTCCGCAGTAAAGACACAATCCCAGTCGGCGACGGCGTTCAGAGGTGGTTTCGGTAGGGGCGGCTGGGCTTGACTTGGTGGACACAGTAGTGGTTTTTGGGCGCGGGCGGCCTCCTTGACGAGCATATTCCAAACGAGACGCTACTTGGGACCCCAACTGGATCCAATCTGCAATGGTACGAGGAACCCGAATTAAAAAGACCGTTTCACGTAGCTTGCCGTCCACAGCATCTGAGAAGTATTCGCATTTCATGCGTTCAGGCCACTCAGGAGGGAGTCGAGCAGCCGCCGCACGAAATTCACGGGCAAAATCTGCAAACGGGCGGTTGCCTTGTTGGATGGTTTTGATGGTGCGGATAGCTTCATTCTCGGCGCCTGGATCTTGAAAGCGCGCTCTTAAGGCTTGGAGGAATGCGGGCACTGTGCGAGAGTCCTCATCCTGCAAATCCAAAATAGTCACGAACCAGTCGGCTGCTGCCCCATCCAGGACTGAGCCGATGTCCCGTATTTTTTCGCGCTCAGACCGGTATAAATCATCATAGTCTTCCAAGTGGGCATTGAGTTGCAAGATAAAGTAGGGAAGTTTGGAAGCAGTCCCATCAAAACGGGCTGGTATCGGAGGCCGATAGTAGCCCCGTTCGACGGCTCTTGGCACCTGCTGGGGAGGTGGTTGCGCGGGTTGAGCAGGTTGGGCAGGCAGCTGTTGTACGGGGGGAGCCGGAATCGGGGGCGCTGGCGGTGCCGCTGGCGGTTGGGTGGCAGGACCCAGATACGTGGCCCCCCTGGCACCGGCATGATCAGTAACAGCATAAACTCCAACTTGGGGCTTCCCGGTCTGCTGCCTCTTTAGTTCCCTCTCCAACGCAGCCAGCTCCCTCTCCTTGCGAGCCAATGCATCCTGGTGCGCATGCAAAGCAGCTTTTTCTCGTTCCAATTTAGCCAGTTCGTCCCGTTTAAGGGCTTCAGTGAGCTCACTTTGCGTGCGCAGAGCCTGAACGCTTTCGCGTTGCCGTTGTAAATCCAGTCTGGAACGTTCCAGGACTTTGTCATGGACTGACCGATTCTGGGCATATTGTAGTTGGAGCGCGTCCTTGGCCCGGTCCAACTCGAGCTGGACTTCTTTGCGTTGCTGTTCCCGGTCCCTCTGCAGGTTTTCGCGCTCTTGCTGCAACTGTGCCCGTTCCTCCTCCCATAGCTGGCGTTCCCGGTTCCATGCCGCTTGGGCGTCTCGCAGTCGTCCCACTTCCTCATCCCAGTCCCCTCTCGATGGGAGAGGAAACCGGTCCGGCTGGGAAGGCAGGCTTTCTTCGGACTCTTCGTCGTCTGGAAGCGAGGTATCGGAGGCACCGTAGCCGCCGTAGCCACCGGTGGCTCCCCGAGGCACCTCAGGTGCGGTTGCTGGCCCGGGATTAGGGGGGTCCGATTGGGAAGCGGTACGGATACCCCTCCCAATTCCAGGTTTAGTCCCGGTGTCCTTTGGACGGGCCCCAGTGCTGTGCCACGGCGGTTCTTTGGGAGCATCACCAAAATACGAGTCCAGGAATCGTTCAATGGATTCCTGGGTTGCCGCATGAAAGGTGGTCAAGCCCGTCTCCTCCATGACAGGTTGCATCTGAGGTTTGTAATCCACACGAGAACGGGTAGAGATCCGATCCACAGGCGCTCGATCCATAGACAGCGCCCCAAACGACTCATGGAAGTCCCCATGGTCGTCGTCACGTCCCTCGTTCCAACGGAGTAAAGGAAGACTCGTGCTGATACGAGGACGGGAAAGAGCCACCAGCGAGGCCCGTTCTCCTGCTGGTTCCTCCAGATCAAGAAGGGAAAGGTCGGAGCCCTCTTTGGGGGCTACCGCACCTTCCGCAGTAACATTCAACCTCTCCATCGCAAGACAAGAGGTCCACTACACAGGAGTATAGATGAATTAGGATTCCTGCCACAATGTGCTTCTGGCGGGAAGTGTCATTCCTGCCACAATGTAAGGAATTCCATAGAAGCAGAAATAAAAGGCTTTTGGAGTAAAAGTCCATTTATTAAGACATCTTAGAAAGCTCAAATACACGCAGTGGCAGGAATGACACTTCCCGCCAGAAGCACAGGTTATAATACCAGTCACCCCATCCCCCCTTCCTGCTTCCCATGGGAACAGAGGCTTCATCTCCCGCGCAAAGATAAAGTCTCCGCCGATGCATCTGGCCCATCGCCCGGGCTGTGGAATGCACTCAAGGTTACCTCACCATCAACACCATTGAATCCTTTACAATAGGTCCATTGGCTATACTGAGGTCTATCTGTTGGATGCCAATTGGGTTGTGTCAAGAACCTCAAAGTCGCGGAGTTCTCCTTCTCTCTTCGCGTGTAATGCCAAAACTGCCAGAAATCATCACTACAGAACCAAGGCAAATCCTTCTCAACAAATCCCACGCTGGGTTCCCATCGGCCTTTTGGCTGCACAAATGCCACTCATAGTACCACACTGTAACTCCACAAATATAAGAGCACAACGATTTCTTGTGAAGTTGTGCACACTGTTCATGAGGCAAAAGATGGGGCCCCTTCATGAAACATCCAATCTCCTTTGCAACAGCACTGAAATTAAGGAACTTTCTTTCCAAAGCAGTTTGGTCCTGCGTCAGACTTATGGGCATTCAAATGACTTGTTATTTTGAAAGAAGGTTTAATCTACTTCAGCAATGCTCGAAGTGTTCGCTGGGCCTACTTGCTTACTCCCCAAAGCAACGAACCAATCTGGTGCTTTCCTCCACCACAGTGGAGTAGGAGGTGCTTCGGCAGACATCACCTGTGGAGCACCCATTCAGTAATAGCCACCTCTGACACAGATTTCAAGCTTCCTCAACATTTTGTAACTGGCTGTGGCAGCCATTTTGTGGCGGTGCTGACTGCCCTCTCTCAAAATTTTACTTATTCAGGTTGCTTGTAATTTTTCACTAAGACTCAAGGAGGATTACATAGTATAATTAAGAGCAACCAATAGGAAAGCCCTACAGGGTTGCTTTAAGTTGTCTTAAACTTGATGGCACTTCCCACACACACAATAGGATGGCACTTGATGGCACTTCCCACACACACAATAGGATGAAGACAATGAATAACCACTCTAAGGGGACTAGGGCTGAAGAAATCTGAAACCAGGTGAAACATGTTAAAGAATGCAAGAAATGATATTGCACAGGAAGAAATATAATCCAGTGAAATCAAGATAAAAACAGCACTAGTAAATTGTCCCATTTCCTCCACTGAAGCATCTTCCTATTTTGTCACAATACAGCTCTACTTCCTTTCTAAAAATGACTTCCTGAACAGTTATATTTTATATAGTTTGTTGGAGGATCATTCCATAGAGTGGGATGGGGGTGCTACAGAGACAAGATCACAAAGCTTGGAGACTCTGATCTATTTATTGTGTACACTTGGTAACAGGTATTAAAATTGTTGCTAATTTTGATCTATGCTGCCTAACACTTTTATTTTGCTATTGCTGTGTAATTGAGGCATTTAAAAATTTTAAAAACTAACACTGAAGATCATTTTGCAAAGAAAGAAATACAGAAAGGCTGGACATGATTTATAAACAAAACAAAAAATAAATTAAAAAACTCTCAAATTCAAACAAAACAAGACTGGATCTTGAAAGTCACAGAGTATGCAGAAATGGAAAGGCTGACGATGGTTATAAGATAAAAAATACAGACCATTTCCTGAAAGACTGGAAATCCTTTGTGGACTACTTATTGAAAATATATACAAACAGAGAAACAACGGCAGGATTTGAGACTTAAATGAAAACTGCCTATTGGATTAAGACAACTTTATAAGGAGTAAAAGTGGGAAAAGTGTAGATATTAATTATAAGCACAGAGTTAGAGCTTGGATCCTTAGTGCTTGGATCCTTAGTGAGGAAGCTGGAAGACACCATATATATATGTGTAGGTGTTTGTGTTCTTTTTCTTTTCATTTAGTATTATTATTATGGGGGGAGGGGGATTAGATCGGGATCTTTTCTTTATCTTTCTATGTATGTGTTATTTAGGGGTGTAAAATAAAAAAAATTCTCATTAAAAAACACCTCTCATCATTTTGGTATACAATAGTGTGAACGTCTCGGAAAAAACCGTGCGAAGGTGACTTTGTTGAAAGATAAGCGAAGCTGTATTTGCATGTGTGGACTCTCTCATGATCTTGCAAGGAGAGCGATCAAGGTGCATGGGTGGTGGGAAAGTAGCTAGGGGAAGTAAGAGGAAGAAACTCTTGCCGATACTGACCCATCCTTGTCGACTCCATCTTCTGTGGGTTTAACACTAGCTGCCGCTGGTTCTAAGGTAGGTTTAGAAGTGCCAAGAGAATTGGTTGCATTGTAATCTAATGACATCAGTTGATTGGTCTGAGAAGTAGACATCATTGTGCCAGCTAAGGATCCAGATATTGGAATACTATTGAAGAAAGCTGTTGAAAAATCACTGTTCCCGAAAAAAAAAATACAGTACACAAGATCAATCAAGGCAATTTTAAGATTGCATTCCTACTAACAATACAGTCTCAAAGGTGAATTCACTGTTCAAAAAGAACAGTGGTTTTTTTTAAATGCTTCTGATAGCATTTTTATATCTGGTGCCTTGTATGGAATTACCACCCAAACCAAAGATTAACTATGCCAACCAAAAGCAAATGAACAAATAGGAGGGTACCAAGTATGGAATCAGATGCAATGTCATAAGCACCACCACAATGCAAAAGTACACCATTTCTCTGAGGCTCATGTAAACTCATGAGTTGCAAAACTAGTAAAGAAGTCTTGCATTGTTTCTGAAATATCACAGATCCTCATCATGATAATGGGTTTTTCTGTCCAGCCCCAGATGTCCCTCTGTTTGGGTCCCAGCTGCAAGATCGTTAACGTATAACTTCAGGTGGATATCCTGCGGTATATACCAACGATCAGGATGGCCTCTGATAGGATATTACTGCCATGCTGTAGGTAAACAGATAGTTTCCACACATGCAGAATAATGCACTTTCAATACACTTTGAAACTGGATTTTACTGTACAGAATAGCAAAATCCACTTGCAAACAATTGTGAAAGTGGACTGAATGTGCATTATTCTGCATATGCAGAAGGGGCCTAAGGATCTCTTGTCATTCTCACTATAAAGCAATCATGTCAATTGCACAAACCCTGGCAATTTTTTTGGCCACTGACTTCTGGTATAAGCCCCTTCTGTGTGTGCGTGTCTGTGTGAGTGTGAGTGTGTGTGTCTGTGCATGCATGCGTGCAAAGTGCCATCAAGTTGCAGCCAACTTACGGTGACTCCTTAGGGTTTTCAAGGCAAGAGACAAACAGAGGTGGTTTGCCATTGCCTGCCTCTGTATAGCAACCCTGGGCTTCCTTGATGGTCTCCCACCCAAGTACTAACCAGGGCTTCTGAGATCTGTGGAAACTGGGCGAGCTTGGACCATCAAGCCACCTGTTTGCATCCAAATATGGAATGACCATCAGAGAAAAACATAAAGCTTGTAAATGACCACTGAAATGGTCAATTGCGATTAAGTAAAACTGCCCCCACGTAAAGCCACTTTTGTAAACTGACAGAGAATTTATCCCTGGTGGGGAGGGGGTAAGAGCTTTCATTTCACACAAACAGATATGCACAGAAAAAGTTAGCATCTTCTGTGACCATATTTTGCAGGGCTGCGATATGTCAGCACTTGGTTTTCTTTAGAAGACAGAAATGCTGAGATACACAGAAAAAAGAGGCTTCATTCAAACAAACATTCTCTCACACACACAAAAAAAGCAGCCATATACCCAGTGTCCAGCTGAGCTATGCACAGAGGTGTGATCCTTCTCCGGCCATCTGCTGTCCGGGTCTCCACTTGCTTCTTCAAAAGATTCTGTCGGAAGAAAGGTCTCTGTTGGAATTTTAATATTATAACTGGTACAAAATGCTTATAAGGATACAGCAAGTCAAATAACTCTGCAAAGTAAGCATCTTTCCAGATTGGAAGACCTTTCTAAATTGCACTTTTAAGAAGCACAGGCTTGTAACACAGAAAACGGTATTCTCTGAGTGGAATACTGTCATATTAATAATTGTGAAAGAAGCATAACAAAATGGGATCTTTCTACAAGAGATCAAAGAAGCTTCTAAAACAGTTTCTGAAACCGGAATATTTATGCAGTTATTTTTAATAAAATTACAAACTCTAGTTTTTCGGTTACCAAGTAGGCGTATCGTGCCAAAGGACTGCATCCCCTGACTTAGCAGGCTTTCATTTTGCATGTCTTTATATTAACAAATGGACCATGTATACTAGAATAGCATCAGAGGGGTTGTACTTTAGTTGTGGATACAGGTACAGAAGGTATCTGGTATCTCTCCCTGGGAAAAACTGCCTCTGCCTGAGATTCAAGAAAGAAATACCCAAACAATATTGACAATATTGTGAGAAGAAGAGTACAAGAGTCTGGATTTATACCCAGCTTTTTTCAAGATTTAAGGAGTCTCAAAGCAGCTTACAAGCTCCTTCCCATCCTCTCCCCACAACACACACCCTGTGAGGTAGGTGGGGCTGAGAGAGTTCTGAAGAACTGTGATTAGCCAAGGTCACCGAGCAGGCTTCATGTGGAGGATCAGGGAAACAAATCCAGCTCACAAGAGTCCGCTGCTCATGTGGAGAAGGGATCAAACCCAGTTCTCCAGATTAGAGTCCACCTGCTCTTAACTACGGCTGGCTCACTAAATGGTAGGGATGACAGCTGGTAGCTGGGAGACTGGAGGTGGGGACATGAGGGAGAGCCAGCATAATGACAGTGTGACTTCACTTCCAGGGTGAACCCATATGTGATGTCATGCCACTGGCAGGCGCTTTAGGATTCACCAGAAACTCTATGGCAGGGGTAGGGAACCTGCGGCTCTCCAGATGTTCAGGAACTACAATTCTCATCAGCCTCTGTCAGCATGGCCAATTGGTCATGCTGGTAGGGGCTGATGGGAATTGTAGTTCCTGAACATCTGGAG
>NW_025950135.1:0-10291 GCF_021028975.2 Sphaerodactylus townsendi | reverse complement strand
ACTACTACTACTACTACTACTACTACTACTACTACTACTACTACTACTACTACTACTACTACTTCTGTAGCTGCCATTTCCAGCATAGAAACTGATCTCAATAGTTTGGACACCAGCTGAAATTCTCAGAGGACTCCATATTGGAAATCTTACCTATTGGAGAGAGTCCATGTTATATATGTCACCTTGAGTCTCATAATAATTTATTCAAGGTCAGCCCCACCTTGAGTCTCATAATAATTTATTATTATTGCAGTTGTTTTTGCATAGTATCGTTTGTTTGCTATGTCTCCATGATGAAGAAAAAAGCAAGCAACAAATTAAAAAAAACGCAGCTTCCTGGGGGTAAAGAGTAGATGACTGGAGAAGGCAATGGCAAATCACTCCCTAAACAAACTGCCTAGTAAACATTGTGATGTCTTGTCACCCCATGGGTCAGTATTGACCCAGTGCTTACACAAGGAATCAACTTTCCCTTTCCCTTTATCAACTATAATGCAGCCATAAAACAACTGAAGCAAGCAGCATAATTTGAAATAAACATGACAGCACAAAAAATAATACCACAGCAACCAGAAAATTATAAAATCAGCTAATAAATAATCCAGAATCATAAAGGAGACAGTAAAATATTCAGTGGTCATGAAAAAAAAACACCTAAAAGGTTTTCACTCCAGGTACAGACTTTTTTTTTTGGTACGCTTCTAATTGGTCACCAAAGTCACAATGTTTCTGCCAGTTTAGCAGATTAGTAAATACATTTTAACTGGCAGGTTCCTGATCTTTAGCAGAGCAGACTGCTTCAGCACCCTAACATTCCACCTCCCTTACCTCGATTTCCTGTTTGTCATTTTCTTCAAGGCCCCTTAAGAACATAAGAACATAAGAACAAGCCAGCTGGATCAGACCAAAGTCCATCTAGTCCAGCTCTCTGCTACTCGCAGTGACCCACCAGGTGCCTTTGGGAGCTCACATGTAGGATGTGAACGCAATGGCCTTCTGTTGCTCCCGATCACCTGGTCTGTTAAGGCATTTGCAATCTGAGATCAAGGAGGATCAAGATTGGTAGCCATAAACTGACTTCTCCTCCATAAATCTGTCCAAGCCCTGCTTGTAAGCTATCCAGGTTAGTACATCACCACCTCCTTCTGTGGCAGCATATTCCAAAACACCAATCACACGCAAAGTGAAGAAGTGTTTCCTTTTATTAGTCCTAATTCTTCCCCCCAGCATTTTCAATGAATGCCCCCTGGTTCTAGTATTGTGAGAAAGAGAGAAAAATTTCTCTCTGTCAACATTTTCTACCCCATGCATAATTTTATAGACTTCAATCATATCCCCCCTCAGCCGCCTCCTCTCCAAACTAAAGAGTCCCAAACGCTGCAGCCTCTCCTCATAGGGAAGGTGCTCCAGTCCCTCAATCATCCTTGTTGCCCTTCTCTGCACTTTTTCTATCTCCTCAATATCCTTTTTGAGATGCGGCGACCAGAACTGGACACAGTACTCCAAGTGCGGTCGCACCACTGCTTTATATAAGGGCATGACAATCCTTGCAGTTTTATTCTCAATTCCTTTTTTAATGATCCCCAGCATAGAGTTTGCCTTTTTCACAGCTGCCATGCATTGAGTTGACATTCCCATGGAACTATCAACTAAGACGCCTAAATCCCTTTCCTGGTCTGTGACTGATAGCACTGACCCCTGTAGCGTGTATGTGAAGTTTGGATTTTTTGCCCCTATGTGCATCACTTTACACCCCACACCATTTTCCTTTCTCCTGGCAACCCTATATATTCTCCTTTCCCTGCTTCCTTTCCTCCTCCTCCTCATCCACCAACCAACCTACTTTTTATCTGTTCCCCTTCTTCAGCTATATTTATCATTTAGTTAATTTATATCCCACCTTTCTCCAACATGGAGACCAAAAAGCAGCTTAAATCATTCTCCTCTCCTCCAATAATCCTCCTCTCCTCCTAACAACCCTGTGAGGTAGATTAGGCAGAGAGTGTATGACTGGCCCAAAGTCACCGAGTGAGCTTTCACTGTGCAGCGGGGATTTGAACTTGGGTCTCCTACTCTGACACTCTAGCCCAGTGGTGGCAAACCTATGGCACGGGTGCCAGAGATGGCACTCAGAGCCCTCTCTGTGGGCACGAGCTCCCAGAGTTCATCATGTGAGGGAGGCGGAAAATCACCCCCCCCCCCACACACACACACACACAGACACACACACATCCAGGCTGGCTTGGGCATGATCCTTTACCTGGGAGTAAGCTTAGTTGCTGGCAATGGGGCTTGCTTCTGAGTAAACCCTCCTAGGGTCGTGATTCACCCATTTGAAGCATCGCATGGTTGCTTCACCAAGCTTACTCCCGAGTAATGCGTGCCTCAGAGCCAATCATTTTTTCTAAACTAAAACCTCAGTATTCAGGTTAAATTGCTGTGTTGGCACTTTGCGATAAATAAGTGGGTTTTGGGTTGCAATTTGGGCACTCGGTCTTGAAAAGGTTCGAAAATCACTGCTCTAGCCCCTGCACTACACCAGCTTTCTTGGGGTGCCTGCTGTTGAGCAGTAATAAGCAGCCGAGCCTGGGTGAATAATGAAAGTTGGGTGGTATCAAGCTACCCAATGGTTACTGGCAGGCCTGGCTCTGATGAATCCTGAATTGTGATTTTAAATAAATAAAATCCTCCCTGGAAGGCGCAAACAGCCCTGGGAAAAGGCCATTCCCCTTGCCTTTTACTGACAGAAACCAGTGCTTGAAAGGTGGCAATACTCTTGAGGTTGTCTAGCAGTGGCCTCTGACAGTATCTTTTTTTCAAGCCAGAGATGTTCCTTTTACAGTTTTGGAGATAAACCACACAATGCTGTGTGTGTGTATTTAATTTCAGCATTTTCTGCAAACCTGGGGCTTTTCTCGGGTGTCTAGAAAGTTCTGTCTTGTCTGCTGATGACCCCAATCTCTGGATTTAAGTATCCACATATGGGGCCATGTTGAAAATTAGATATATTGATGATATCGATTTTTCTTCCCAGTGTGCCATCTTGGTCACATTTATCCATATTTCTGAAAGCAACATATTTGGGTGTCAGATGCTTAACGATTCACATGTCCGAGTATCATGAACCGAGTAGCAGTCAATGTACATATCTTGAAAGGAATGAAAGAAAATACCAGGAGGAGCCTTTGATAAAAACTAGATGTCAGCCCAATGTCAGCCCTGGTTGATTAAAAAAAAAATTACCCGGTTGATTAAAAAAAAAAAAAGCTTCACTAGTTCAGGCTCTCAAAAAGAAAAATGTAATAGATGGAACAAAATAAACTTGTGTAATACTTAAAAAATAAATTATGCCCAGAAAGGTTTTTATGCTTCATGCCAAATGAGGTCATTGTTAAAGAGATTACTCAGATGACAACCCTCAATGGCTAGAAGCCAGGTAAAGTGCAAGTGTGCCAAGTTTGGCTGCCTGCAGACTGCATCTTTAGTGACCTTCAGTGCTACATCTCCATATGCAGACACACAAATTTTGACACTTCATTGTCCTACACAGTGCTTCACTTATTAAGGAAATAAATTACAGTTGCTAATCTTCAGGTAGTGGCTAGAGATTTCCCAGAATTACAACTGGTCTCCAGGTAAAAGAGATGAGTTCAGGAGGAAACTGCTACTTTGGAAGGTGGACTCTATGGGCGTTTCCCCGCTTGCCACGACCCCCCTATGCTGCGTGCTGGTCTCAGCGCGCGTCATTTCTGGCGCGCGCCCGGGCTTCCCCATGACATCATCAAAAGGCGCCGTTTGGAAGAGCGCCAGGAAAGACGCGCTCTGAGGGGGCGCGATAGCGGCAGCGTCGGGGCAGCTGCGTTGTCGCCGCCCCTGTAGTGGGGAGTGCCGGGGGAAGGCCATTGCTTTCACCTCCTGCACGTGATCTCCCAAAGGCACCTGGTGGGCCACTGCGAGTAGCAGAGTGCTGGACTAGATGGACTCTGGTCTGATCCAGCAGGCTAGTTCTTATGTTCTTATGTACAGTAGCGCGCAGCTACTGGTAAGTGGGAAAACGCCCTTTGACATTATACTCCCCAAACCCCCTCTGCAGGCTCCACCCTAAAATCCCTAGGAATTCCACAACCCAGGGCTGGCAACTCTAAAGTAAAAGCATATATTATCTAATTTTCAGGACCCTGGGATGACCTGTTAGCAGTTTAAGCTGTTCCCTGGTTCTTGCCAAGAGATTTTGGGAGAACACCAGAAGCAGGTGGCAACATGGGGACCCCTGCCTTATTTTCTTTGGCCTTCTCACCCTCTGATTTCACCCTGCTGGGATCGTGAGGGGTGGGGGTTAGAGTGATGTCTGGGGAACGGATATTGACCAAGAAATGCCATATTGAGACTCAGTTCCAGCAAAAGCTGGCTTATATCTGTTCGCAGTGCTCCTGTTCAGTAGACAATTTCTGCATCCCAAAGTCTGGTTCTTGCAGGGAGGTTGAGAACCAGATGGTAATTCGAAACAAAACTGGAAACCCCTGATTTTGTTAATGTAGTTATTGTAATAAATCAAATGAACAAAAAAAATACGGGGCTGCTGCAGTCTACAAGATTTCTGCTCATAGATGCAGATATTTTTCCTGTTTACCCTTCCTGCAGCACCCCCTGCAAAACCATGGAGGTCAGTGGTAGGGTTGCCATTCTCCAGATGATGCTGGAGATCTTCTGGAATTATACCTGGTCTCCAAATTATACAGACCAGGGGCCTAGGAGGACAGATGGGGTCAAATGTCCCTGGGCCACAACCATTTAGTCATGTGGGGGCCCCCAGAAAATTGCTCTCCACACCCCTCCTCCTTCCCCCTGGGTCCATACACCTCAAGACCTGGTTTTCACCGGGCTACATTTTCCCAGATATGCCTCTGATACAGACCAATTCTCCATGAGAAAATGAAAGCTTGGAGAGTGGACTTTACCACCTTATACACTGCTGAGCTCCTGCTCCAAACCCCTCCATCCCTAGGCTCCCTAGAATAACCCAGCCTGGAATTGGCAACCCTATATCCTTTTCCAGGATATACCAAGGTACAGCAGCAACACTAGCCCCAGCACCAAACTGACTTGCACAGGAAGAGAAGGAAAAATGGGTAATTGTAAGTAATTGGGGAGGGGTGTGTGTGAATTAATGGAATTAATAAACCACAATGGAACAGGGGTAGTAGCAAAAACAATCAAATGAATACATTTTTAAGGAACTCCCCCCTCCCCCCCGCATTTGTGCCTAGTTCTACCATAAAGTTGCAACAAGGCCTGCAATGACATTTAAAACAAAAGTAGGCAATGAATAGCTTACTGATTAGAGCTGGCTTCTCACATTTTCCTCTCGGAATGGTTCTTCTTGTTACCCCTTTTAGCAGTCAACTGCAACTGAATCACCACCCAGCAGTAGCTTTTTGTTACTTACATTCTACCGTTGCAAGCATCCTTTCATGGGAAATCATCTGCCAAGTTAGCAAAAGGCCTACTAACATAGAGCTCTCTGCTATTTCAGAGGGTGGAAATGTAATAACAGACTCTAGCATAACTAGTGTACGGTCTGTTCTCACAAACAGCACATGAGGCCGCAAAATTTGGTCAGGATCCCTTTGAGAAGGGACTTATGTGATATAGAATGTTCCCTCATTAAAAAAAAAAGACCTTGCATATTGACGTGTAGCTTCTTGACTTGGCTTTTTCTCAGTACCGACGGGTTTATCCAAACATGAAAAGAAAAACAGAAATAAAATAATAAAAAATAGAAATAAACTAAAAGTAGCGTAGGTTACATATGCACCCATCTCCACTATGAAGTGGTACAGCCCAGACAGAAATTAATTACCTCAGATCGTTGAGGTAATTTGATTTGCTTCAGCAGCTGGTTGGCATCTTTCATGGAAGTCCCTTTACACTACCTTCATTAGAGCTACGTTTTTTTCCCTGTTATTAGAATCAAGCCTTACCTGACTTATGCACTAATGGATGAGGAGTCACCAATGCTAGTAATCACCATTAGCTGCAGTATATCAGGAGAACTACCTCCCTTCAGGACAGTAATGCGTACGAGAACACGTGAGAGCCGGAGATAAATCATTCTCATTGAGAAGGATTGCTCTCTGGACTAACTTCCAAAGGCGATTAAATTAATCCACAGTTTAATCACATTTAGGATATTCTCTAAGACCTTCTTCTGTTTCAAAGCTTTCCTGTACCAGATAGATTGATGTTTACAGAAACAGCATGGCAATAAAATCAGATCCATTCGAACACATTCTACAAATTCAAAAGTGAGCATTTGTTGTTTCGTTGTTTGTTTCAAGCAGCTGAGGAATATATGAGTATATAATCATATTAAAATGCCTTGCCGGCTAATGAAATGCTAGGTTAATATTCAATAATGCTATATGCTACAAATTACCATATATAGTTAATGTCCATAAAGCCTAGTTCACACACAAACCCCCACAAATGTTGTGAACTTGCATTTCATGTTCAATCAAAGTTAAATCTACACGAGTTACCATTTGTAGAACTGTTGTGCCTTGAGGGCCTTAACTGAGAGGAAAGTTAAGATGTAAATGTTTTAAATAAATATTTTTTTAAAAAAAAAAAACTTGGAGGATAGTTGTGATTTGCAACTGAAGTTTCCCATGCTTCTTGGGAAGAAAAGTAACCTATTACTAGAATGAACTCAGTAGGAATGGCTGTTACACTTGTTAACAAAGACAGAGATTTCCATACTCCTGTTTCAGGCCAACATTTTGCTGACTCCTCTCCTCCAGAGACAAAATTTCAGGGAGGTTGTGAACTGCAGTGGGAGGTAGAAGGTCCTATTCTATAAAGTCCCTGGATTGAATACATCCCACTAACTTGCCCAACAGTCATGATTAAGGCGAGATTTTGACACGTCTGTCACATTCATATGCCACCAAATCAGAATACATATATTTATTTGGTCTCAAATCAGATGTGAGGTCTATATACTAATCTTATGCAGCCCAATCCAGATTGGGGGAGGTGGGCTGTGGGATTGGTGCTGGGATACACTGATGCATGTACTCCCTCTGGCGGTGCAAGGGGTACTCCCACCAGTGGAGAGGGCACAGGTGCTGGCGGCCAGGTGCCCCACAGCTTTGTAGCGGTGAAACCCAGAAGTGGGTGCTGTCATGAACCAATGCTGGCGTTCAGTTGGACACTGGTGTGTGTGTGTGTGGGGGGGGGGGCATTCCCGGGGTGAAGCCAACTATATTCAGCCTCCAATGGGTTTTCAGCCTGGGAATGCCACCATCAGAGCCCTCAGACTTACATCGCACTTTCATACAATATAAGCCTGTTTGGGCTATGGGGCAGTTTGGGTGGCAGGAGAGTTTTTGAATTGCCCTCCTCTCTTTGGTACCCAAAGCCTATGGGAAGGGAGTGCAGTGCCACCTTTACTGCTCTGTCCCCGATTACCTCCACACTTCCCCCCATCTGAATTGCACTGTAAGTGAACTTGAAATTGGGTTGGCTTTCCTTTTTATGGTATGATAAAATAGAAATTAACAAGAATTTAAATAATCACTATATGAGACATACCGTATTAAGAGCATGGAATAAATTCAAGCAAAGAAAAAAACCCACCAGGGTGGCTATCACCACAAGAAGCACTATATAGATGTGAAATTACTCTTGAAAAGAAATTGATTCTATGTGCTGACATCCTAGAATGGTTCAGAAGGAGATTGCAAAATGAAAACTAGGGAGCAATCTCAGGTAAATGGGATTTACTGTAACAGGTTCTCTATGCACAGTTACAGTAGAGATTCAAACTAGATAAAATATTGTATGATTTTGAGGAAACTAAGGCCATTTCCGCATGGCCACGCTGGGGGCTGGGTCGGCATACATGACGCTGACCCAACCCCCCCGGGACCATTCGCACGAACGGTTCCGGTAACGAAAGGGAAGACAGCGCCGCAGAGCGCCATCGTCCGATCAACCTACCTTCTCTGTGACCTTACGGTGTGTCGCCGAGGCCAGGGGACACACACCCTGCCCTGCGTGACCGCTCCGGAGTCGCAGGGCAGGGGGGCGTGTCCCCAGGCCTCGGAGATGTGCCGGACGGTCGCAGAGAAGGTAGGTCGATTGGGCAAAGGGGGGAGGGATGGCGCCTTCCAGCCACTGCCGTTCACACGGCAGCAGCTGGAAGCCGCCGTTTTCCAACAACCTCGCTTGGGGAGCGAGGTGGGAAAATGGCAGCTTCGCGCTGCTGGGGAGGAGCGAGGGAGGCGCGGCTGCAAAGCAGCTGCGCCCCCATGCGAACAGCTCCCTGGGGATGGCGATTTTGCGGTCCCCAGGGCGCTGTATTTGGCCTGTGCGGAAAGGGCCAAAGAGTACAATCTAGATCCCAGAGATGGCCAAGGACAGTGCCACTGTGTAGATTCCCCGTTGCCTCCAGAGGGTTTTCAGGAGGCGCAGGGAGGTAGAAGAAACAAAAATCTTCCCCAGCTGCCCCAAAGTTCTACATATGGGAAAATGGAATTACACCACTCAAAAGAGTGGTGTAAGCGCATTCTCCCTGCTGGTCGCTGACATCCTGGGGTGAAAGCATGATGCTGCCTCCTATGGCTGTTCAGCATCTCTCCCTCTGGACTGGGCTGCCCAATAGAATTTGGAAGGGAATTATGTACAAGTGACATACCTGTTATTGCTAAGATGTACAAACTTTTGTTGAGACTGGAAACAGAAAGGAAACAAGTGAAAGAATGCATAATAAAATGAGCTATGAATTTTGGGTATAATATCCTATGAACAATGGAAGAATATATGGTCAAAGGGGCTTAAATATACATTAAGTTCTAATTTGAAAGAGAATTTTAATAAAATATGTTATTGACATATGAAGCCAGCCAAACAAGCAAAGATGTATAAAATGTTTCAAATAAATGTTGGAAATGTGAACATCAAGAGAAGATGTTTTATCATGTATGGTGGGCTTGTGGAAAAGCTAAAGAATTTCGGAGGTCAGTATATGCAATAATTGAAAAGGTTTTAAACACTAATGTGCAATGAAACCTGAGGCTTATCTGCTGAGACTAATGGACAGACCTCTGGAAAGAAAACATGGAACTTTGTTTTTATAAACGATAGAAACAGCAAGAAAATTACAAGCACATGAATGGAAAAATCCAACTATTCCAACAATTGAAGAATGGTGGGTGAAAGTACTAGAGCTGGCTGAGATGGCCAAGTTAACTTTGCTACTTAAAAAAAAAGAACTTAATTTCATGAACGATTGGAAGCCCTTGGTAGAATATGGGGATAAAACAGGAAAACAAATGATAAGTAGTTTTGAAGGTTAAGTATTGTTAAATTAAGATCCAATAGAGAAAAGCAAGACTGTTTATTAATAGTGATGCTAAAGATTTAATTTTGTTTTGATTTTTAGGGGCCAAGTGCTGAAAGTATAAGTTCTAAGGGTTAATATTTAGTGTAGATGAAAACTGGAAGCCTATACTTTATAATTTGGCGAATTTCTGCCTTTGTGTATGTTTTTGATTTTGATTTTAAAGTACAAATGTAAAAACATCAGGCAGGAAAAAAAATCCTAATCTTTAAGTGAAGCATGCTTTGGTTTCTCCCCCTGAAATCATCCATCCAAAGATGGATTGGCTTGGCACATGGCAATGTGTGGTAAAAAGAGAAACATACGTATGCTTTTCCTCTCTACCACACACTGTGACATCCAAAAAGGAAGCTTAAGGCAGATATCTGAAGTTTAACTGCATCTCGAGCCCATCCCACACATTTCCCACTGGAAGATATGTGAGCTTTCCTTTTGAATATGACAACAACCAGTGGAAAGTTGGCATGCAAAAGTGCCATAATTAGATTCTTACAACTGTTTGGTGTAGTAGAGAAACTTAACCCACAGTACAACTGTAACAAAAGTTTCAGAAAGAGACAGAAAGCACACAAACATGGATGCATTGTTATTATGCACAAGCTATTGTGGATATATAGTTCGGTTGTTATGCATTGTTATTACATTGTTTAATATTACACTGAGCATAACAGTGCAATCTTATGTAGAGTTACTCTAAAATCAGTGGAATTAAGCTGAAGTTATTCTGCACAGGATCTCACAGACTCGGTCTCTATTTATTTAGAATGTTTTTACTTTCTCCAAGAAAATCTTGCCAAGGCAGCAAACAACAGAAAATAAAAAACACAATTTGTTTCATAAAATGAAAAATAATCAGTAAGATCCCAACCGCCCATTCTTAGTAAT
>NW_025950134.1:0-18650 GCF_021028975.2 Sphaerodactylus townsendi | reverse complement strand
CCTAACCCTAACCCTAACCCTAACCCTAACCCTAACCCTAACCCTAGGCATTGTGGGTAAAGGCTGCTTCTGAGGACTGCTCCTGATCAAGCTCTCAAACTTTGTTAGATTTGGGGGGTCCCAGCCCCCATTTTTGGGGATCTGAACATGGACCCCAATTCAGTATATGACAGGGGTCGTGGAGATGACGCAGGTTCTACAAAAGAACCAGAGATGGAGTCTGCAGAAGGACTTCTTCAATTGAATGTAAAACACCACAGAAAAATGGCTGACTTTGAAGAAAGCAAGAAAAGGCCTAAACAGAATCTTCCCACATCTGCTCTGGAGAAAGACAGATCTACTAAAGCTAAGTGTCTAATTGATCAGAAGGGGGAGGAGAATGAAGGGAAGCTGGAATTGCGCAGTGATATTAATAAGAAAGGGGTACAAAGTGAAGGAGAAGTTGTGCCCCCACTCTCCATAGAAACTAATGGAAAGCACATGGCTGCATTACAAGGAGACAAGAAAGGGCCTCAAGAGAATCTGTTAACATCCGCCTTGACGGAAGATATATTAGTGAGAGAGAAGTACCCTATTCTTCAGAAAGGGGAGGAGACTAAAGGTGAAATGATATTACAAAGTTATACCCAAAACAAAGGCGGGGGAAATAGGGGAGAAGTGATGCCCCCCTTCTCCATTGGAGTTAATGAAAAAGTCAGTGTTGTAATACAAGGAGATAATATAGAGGCTGAACAGAATCCATCGGCATCTGCCTCAAACAGTGATGGATCAGTAACAGAAAAGTATCCTGTCGTTCAGAAAGGAGAGGAGAAAAAAAGTGAAATGATATTACAAAATGACACCCAAGATAAAAGCCAGGGAAATAGGGGGAAAGTGATGCCCCCCCTCTCCTTAGAAGACAATGGGACACAACAACAAATGCAGAGCCAAGATCAGAAGAGATTTTTGGAAGCTTTGAATGATGAGGATGAGCCCATTCAAACTGTGGGAGAGGTTGTAGTTTTAAGCTCTGGCTCAGAAGAAGTAGAGGAAGGAGAATATATGAGTGGATTGGAGTTTATAGAGGAGGATGAAACACGAGAGATGCAGCAGAACTATGAGATAGAAACCTTACAAGAAATTGTGGAGCCATCTATAAATTGGTTTTCAGCAGAGGAGGAAGACCAGGTCTTGGGTTTGGAAAACTCCAGTCAAGTGGAAAGTGAGGCAACATCACAAAGAGGCTCGCAAGAAGAAAAAGAGGTGCATAAGAAAGAAAGTAGGAGCAGTATGAACAGTAAAAAAGAACACATGCTATCTAGAGAAGGAATTATATTGCAGGACTGGCAAGAGATTTTGAAATTGGATATCACTGAAGTCTCTCAAGTGATATTGCCACAGACTCTAGACTCCAAAGACCTTCTGAGGTTTTGGGGTTTTCTGACTTCAAGAATTGCCGTACCTGAGGTTCCCACTATAAATTTAAAATCGTATCGGCAGGAAGTCTTGTGGAGATTTCTCTTGAAAGCAAGGGACGTTATAATACAAGGTCTTAAAGGAGACCCGCAGGTGTGTGTAAAGCACTTGATGGAAGCTAGGTCGATGACTTTGAGACTGATTGAGAGATTGTTGGTGGCCAGGAAACCACGCACTCATCATGTGACCTGGCCCGATTGGTTAGAGGAGATGTCCATGATTAGAATGTTACAAGAAGCGCAGAGAGAATGGCAAGTGGAAGAAAGAAACCTTGAGTCTGTTATATGGAGGAAAATGGACGGTGCCCAGACGATGCTCAGTAAGGAAGAGTGGGAAGACTGGCTCACGGCAGCGGTGTCTCACCTGCGTTTGAGGAGATCCAAACTGAAGGACGAAGCGGGAGATTTTGGCATGACAGATCACCGAGCACAGGCATCCGTATCTTGTCTGATGGGAGGAGACCGGATGTCGGAGTCGGGGACAGAGACGAGAAAGGATGCAGTGTCCCAGGGTGGACAGGATGCTCAACAAAAGCAACAGGGGGTGGGTCCTAGTGGCACACCCCCCGCAAATGGGTGAGAATTCCAGCACATCCAAACGGGAAGGGGGATTTAAAGTTCCACTACAAAGAGCAAAAATGTTGGAAAAGGGTGGGCGAAGTGGGGAGAGGGGAGAGGGAAATCTCTGGCAATACAGAGATCGATTACAAAGCGTTGGCACAGATACAGAATCAGAGGTGGAGGAAAGGTGGGGAAAGGTTTGGAAAAGAAGTAGCAAAGGACAACAGGGGACTGTTCGTCCCATAGGAAATACCAGTATGGACTCGTTATCCGAGTCAGAGAAAGAATCAGAAGAGGAAACTTGGGGGGGATAGGGTAGAGAGAGCAGAAGAGAAATTTCAGAGAAGACGGGGTGGGGAAGATAGGCAAACAACAAGGAGGTGGAGGGCAAAAGACTTTCTGAAAGATACTACTTGGCAAAAATGTGAGAAGAGGGTCTCAGGGATAGAATATGGGGGAAAGGGATCCCATGTTTTGGATAGTGGCTCTCTGGCTCCTGTTTCCTTTGCAGGACGTTTAGTAAATACGGAAAGACAAGAAGAAGTTGTGGAACGGATAGCGATAAAAGGACATTGCACTGAAAAATTAGGCGAACAACAAGTTCAAGATTGTGACGTGGTCAGTGATATGGAGACCGAAGCAGCTGGACCTGTGGAGGGAGGAGAGGCGACAGAGAAGATTTTATGTCAAACTGTAAGTACACCCCAAGCCCAGCCACCTATACAGCCTTCAAGCCATCCTGCAGGTGACGAGCAGTCCCTGCAGGAAAGATTTGAGTTAAACACAAAGGCAATAACACAAAAAGAGGCGGGACATTTAGATACAAAACAGCAACGTGCGTTAGTTGATGAACCAGTGGTGAGAAGAAAAGACACGGGATCTCAAAAAAAAGCCAGTGCAGAGTGAACAACGGATACGAGAAGAAAGGGAGGATGTAGAGATAGGAGAGAAGGAGCTTGAAGCGTGGAGAAATGAACAAATGAGAAATTTAGTGAGAAAGGAGTGGGAAAGTATGAAGAAGAAAGAGGAGTCTTTAAAAGGAGAGCAGAGGGCTAAGGACAATGGAGGTAGAACGACTGACCTCGAAGACGAGAGGAGGAGGGCGACTGGAGAATTGGGTGGTTTGGGGGGGAAGTCAGAGATGGATAGGAGACTTAAAGAGATAATGGAAAAGGGGCGAAGTGGACTGCAGAGATCGTACGCCCAGGCGACAGGAGGTCAGCAAAAGGGATTTGAGAGCAGGGATGATATGTTTGTAGGGGATGAAGAAATGTTGAATGCTTATTATAGGACAATGATGGAGGAGGAGTGTAGACAAGATGAAAGAAAGTATGTGGTGCGTCTTCGCTATAAAGGTACCAATATGGAATGCATGTCACGTGACTTTCTGATCAAAACGATGCTAATAGATAATTTTGGAGTGAACCCCGATTCAGTGAAAGCAGTAAGCATTCCCCCAGGGATGAAGGAGGCAGATGTCATTTTTCATACAGAGAAAGCGTATCAAGTATTTTGGGAAGGATGTAGGACAGCTGTAAGGAACAAATCAAAAGTTTTAAAGGATTTTGAAGTCCAGCCCCTTTTTAGGGGCGAAACTAGGGTGGTGACTGTTTATATCCGTTCTGGGAATGTCCCTGCACAGGATGTGGCAAGGCGGCTGTCACAAGAATGTAAAATTTTAATGGACCCTGAGGAGAAGAAAGATGCATATGGTATATGGAATTGTGAGTACAGGCTGATAGTGCGGTTAGAGCGAAACTCCAATGGGAAGCTTCAACATCTACCACGATATTTTTTTATGGGAGGGGAACGTGCAGTGGTGAGATATAGTGGCCAGCCCCCAGCGTGTTATATGTGCGGAGAATATACCCACTTAAGAAAAGATTGTACTACTAGATTGTGTACAAAATGTGGGGTGAGAGGCCATTTGACAGAGTTTTGTAGGAAAGATGTAACGTGTAGTTTATGTCAAGCAGAAGGACACCCATATCGCTGGTGCCCAGAAAGTGAGAGGAATAGTAAGTACCCAGAAAAGTTCAAGAAAGACTGGATAGAGGAACAGGAGCGTAGGGAGAGACGACAGAAGGAAGAACAGTTGAGAAAGGAGATGGAAGAGCTATATAGGGACAGAGTAGCAGTAGAGCGACGAGAACGAAGGCAGGGACGGGAATGGGAAAGACGACAACGAGAACAAGAGGAGGAATGGGAGATGGTATTAAAGGGACGGAGAAGATCAAGGACAAAAGAAATACCGGAAAAAGTGAGAAAGAACATTTCTGAAGTCGAAAAACGAGGTCCCAATCGTTTTAAGGTGTTGGAAGACACAGCACGAGAGAACGAACAAGAAGAACAAGGCAAACAAGGTGAATATGAGGAGCGAGAGTATGAGGAACGAGAGGAAGAGGAGAGAGTTGATGGAGAAAAAGAGATGGAATGGACACGAACTCAGCAAAAAAATACACATCTCCAGCAGGAACCCGGAAAGGGACCCTTGGAGAAGAGAGAGTCAAAGAGAAGTGGGAAGAGGAAAAATAGGAATGAGCATGAAGAGATTCCGAAGGACAAGAGTATGCAGAAACCATTCCTAGAGGGAACTCAAATTAGGATAGACCAAGAAGGGAGTAAAAGCAAGAAGGACAGACTTGACGTAGGAGGTGAAAAGAAGACAGAACTGGAAGGAGGAGTGAACACAGTGAGCCCTATCGGAGAAAGTCAAAAAGAAAAGCATGGAAAGGGTTCTCAAGGTGAAGTGCTCCAGGAGGAGCAAGACAATGAGGATTCACAGCCGGTAACCCCTACAGAGATACAACATAGGGAGACTCCTGTTTCAGGGGCCGTGGGGAATCCCACTGGAACTGACTCAAACAGTAAGGCTGCACCTCTTCAGGCAGGAGAGGGGGCAGAAATGGAGCTACTGGAACAAGGACAGTAAGGTTATATGAGAGAAAAAGTTACAGCAAGAAAAACCCGCTAATTGCAATTACAATTATAAATACAATTATGCAAGGCAGAAGGCAAGGAAGAAAACAAGAAAATTCTTTGGAATCACCACATTTTCGAATCAGAATAGTAACATGGAATACAGGAGGCTTACGCCAGAAAGAGAGAAGGGAAGAAATTTTACAAGCGCTGTCAAAACAGAGGCAAGATATTATAGTATTGCAGGAAACCCATTTTAGAAACCAGCAGGATCGTTCTCGGGCTCAGAGATTATGGACAGAGGGACCGTCTTTTTGGACCTTTAATTCGCAAGGGAAGGGAGGAGTTGGGGTGCTGATGTCAAACAGGTGCGAATGGAAGGTGATGAGAACAGTGGAAGCGGTACCAGGACATTTGCTTATTTTGGACTTGGAGAACCGTGGTGGAGCAGGGTGTCACGAAAAGGCAAACAGATTGCGTTTGTGTGCTATTTATGCCCCTATCAATGGTAAGGAGAGAAGAGCCCTGTGGGCACGAATGAAAGATTTTACTGCTCAAGTGGGACTGAATTATGTAATTCTGGGGGATTTCAATAATAGGGCTCAGGTGAGCGATAGAATTGCTTTGGTTACAGAGGGAGGCAGAATTGGAAGAGAACAAAGAGATTCAAAGGGGAGGAAATTGACAAAGGAAGAGGAAGATCTCAACAGGTGGTTGGAAGACAAAATGAATTTAGAAGATAAAGGAAGGAAACAAGCAGTATGCATAGACCAGTGGCCGACGGTGCATAGAAGACAATTTGTAGAAATGTATGGAAATTCAGGAACGACACCCTATACCTATTTTCACCCAAAGGGGCGGAGTAGATTAGATAGGATTTGGACAGAGAAAAGTTTGGAGGTAGAAGATAGTCGTCTATTGATCACCCCTTGGTCAGATCACGGACTATTAGAAATGACCTTGACCCATAAAGAGGGACCGGTAAAAAAGCGGGGAGCGTGGCGATTACCCCATGGCTTTTTAGACGAGGAGAAACATGTACTGGAATTAGGTAAGCTAATACAAGATAGTTATTTGATGGGAAGCCCACAGGAGATAGGATGGAAGCAATGGTGGGAAGTTTTAAAAAACAAAATTCGTATTAAATGTTCTACAATGAAAAGAGTAGAAACAAACAAAGAAATTAGGGAATATCATAAAGCTTTACATCGCATCCTGAGGGCAGAAGATGAAATGGCGAGAGGGGCTTCATGGGATGAACTACGATTGCAGAAGGATAATCTGATAGTGAGAGAATTTTATAAGCTGCAGAGGGATCGTAGGATCTGGGACCAGAAGAACCGTAATAAAGGGCCAGTGGTGGAGAAGGGACAGTGGCAAAAAGATCACCTGAAAAGTAGGCCTTCTCCTATGATGGCCTTGAAACCTCAACCCGGAATGGAAGCAGTCTCGCACCCGGAGCAAATGGCTGATGTAATGGCAAATTACTATGAAGACCTAATGAAAGGGGGAGGAGTAAAACAAGAGGAGCAACAGAGATATTTAAGAGAAATAAAAGAATTGGAAAAGGGAAAGAGGAAAGAGGAATGGGAAAATAAGTGCGAATCTCTAGTGGCACCCATTTCGGAAGAAGAGGTAAGAAGAGCCATTATGAAAGGTAAAATGAAATCAGCCCCGGGGCCGGATGGCCTGAATTACGCCTTTTATAAGAAATTTCAAAACGATTTGGTCCCGTTGTTGGTAAAAGTGTACCAGGAGTGCAGAATAGAGAGAAGATTGACAGAGACTATGTATCAAGCCAGACTAAGTTTCTTTAGTAAAGGAGGGGATGAAACGTTGCCCCAGAATTGGAGACCCATTACTCTCCTGAACGCTGACTATAAGATTTTGGCACAGGTTCTGAATAACCGGTTGGCAGCGGCGAGTCGAGAATTGGTTCATGAAACGCAGACGAGTGCGGTACCAGGACGCAAGATGTCGGACTCTTTAGCTATAGTGAGGGATATTTTTAGTAAAGTGACAGAACAGAAGTGGAAGGGATATATAGTACAATGTGATCAAAGCAAGGCCTTTGATAGAGTGGAACATCATTATTTGTGGGAGCTGCTCAGGAATAAGGGGATACCAGAAGAATTTGTAGAAATGGTACAAATGATGTATGCCGAGGCAAGGGTTAGGCCTCAAGTGGACGGATGGGAAAGTAGGGAAATCAGGTTGAAGGGGGGGTTACGGCAAGGATGTCCCTTGAGTCCCCTGTTGTATGTTTTGACCCTTGACCCCCTTTTGCATCGCATTCAAGCAGATCCAGAGGTTAAAGGGATGAATGTAGCAGGGCATGTAATCAAAACAATAGCGCATGCGGACGATTTTTATATTTTGATGAGCCAAATAAAGGAGTTAGGAAAAATCAAAGAACACTTAAATTTACATGAACTAGCCACAGGAGCACGAGTTAATAAAGAGAAATCCAGAATTTATAGTCTGAGATATGGTGAAAAGGGAATCAAGATAAGTAATTTACAAGGTAGACAAGAAGTGGAGGAACAATTGGAGGAAGAAAGTTTACAGGATGGCATGAAGTGTTTAGGAATCCGATTTGGGCCCAAGTCAACTTATTGGAGAGAAAATTGGCAGATTTGGCATCAAAAAGTTCAGGACAAATTAAAACTATGGAAAAATTTTCACTTGAATTTGTATCAACGAGCTAAATATGTAAATACTTATCTGGTGGCAGCAGGGAATTATATAGCGCAGGTGTATCCTCCACCGAGAAAGTTAATGGCAGAGGTCATGAGGGAAATTATCAAGTTTGTAGTGGGAACCAATCAATTTCCATTGAAGCGGGCTGTGTTTTATGCATCGGTGGAAGAAGGAGGACTAGGATTACCTGAGTTGAAGTCCCTTTTTTTGAGTCGATTTCTCAGGGCCAATTTTGTTCAGAGAACGAACGGGATGGTGAAGTGGCTTATTTTCCAAAGCACCTATAAAGAAAATAGATGGTTGTTACAATGGAAAGATGGAGTAGGATTGAAACAAACAGAGGAAGCCTTACAAGGACTGTCAGATTTTTTAAGGGAAGTGGTTAAAATGATAAAAGAACTGAAAATACCAGCCAGTTTGGCATGTGCTCCAGATAGGGGAGTAGAAAAAGGGGGAACTGCGATACTTTATGCACAGGTAATAGAGAATACCTATTTGAAACCTTATGAGTGTCATGTAGCCCAAAAGGAAGGTATTTCAAAGTATTTAAAAGAACCCAAAACAAAACAGAACAAGGAAAATTGGTTCAAAGATAAAAGGGTGCCATACAGTTTATGGGAAACTCGATGGAGGGCTTATCATCAGGTGTTCATAGTGGGAAACACGTGTAGGTGGTTGAGTCAGCGGGAAAGACTGTGTTCTAGACCTCAATGCATATCAGAGGAAGGAGGAGGTAGTGTAGAAACAGTACAGCACTTTCTCACACAATGCCCGACATCGAGAGAAGTATGGCAGAAACTTGCAGAAGATTTACATTGTCCAGGTCTAGCAACACAAAACTGGGAAGCGATAACATCGGGAATAGAACCAGAGATAAGGAGAGAAGAAGAGATAAGTCAGAACCAGGATCAGAGCCAGAATGAGAATGAGAATTTGAGTGTAAATCAGAATCAAGGTAGCAATTTGAGAAAGAGGCAAAACATAAACAGGCAAAATGTAAACAAAGAACATGAGAGACAGTTACCAGTGAGAAAGAGAAAGAATACAGTGCAAAGGATACCGTGGACTACTTTTCGTTTGGTGAATTTAGTGGTAATTTTCCATTTGGGGATTTTAAGACAACAAGAACTTAAACATGCAAAAGTAGGAACAGTGCAAAAAACAGTACAAAATATTGAGAATTGGTTAAAAAGCATGTCAGTTTTTGACAAAAAGAGGAATTCTATACATACATGGAAAAAACGGTGGCTGTGGCTTGAGGGGTACAAAGAAGCAAATGTATGATGTACTAACTTGACAACTGAAAACTGAAATTATAAGGAAATTAAAAGTAAAATTGTAAAATTGTTAAAATTGTAAAATTGAAAATTGAAAATTGAAAATTGAAAATTGAAAATTGAAAATTGACATGAAAGTATGTAAATAAGGTAGATAGTTTTTATGTATTTTTATGTATTTTTATGTATTTTAGATGTATCTTGAAAGTAGTAAAACAGGAAAATAGTGTAGTATGGCAGTATATACATGTCATATTTATGTTATAATTTTGTGATATTTTTGAAAAATTCATGAAAAATTTGATTTGAGTTATAATTCAAGTTCAATGTAACTGGACAATTGTTCTTTTGGTATTCTCAGCCTATGAGTACAAGTTTGTAAGTAGGATGGAAATTATAAAATAAAATATTTATTACCTAAAAAAAAAAAATATTTATTACCTAACCCTAACCCTAACCCTAACCCTAACCCTAACCCTAACCCTAACCCTAACCCTAACCCTAACCCTAACCCTAACCCTAACCCTAACTGTTGATAGTGGAGGACGTGCTTTGCCAGAGCTCCTGTTGTGAGTACTTCTTTTTTGGGGTTTTCCCCAGTTTAAATCTAGCTGAAGGGGAACTTTGGACACTATACCCTTCATAGGGGAGGCCCCCACAGTTTGGTGTAGAAGATGGAACCCCCCCGGCTGGGGGGGACCCAGAAATCCATAGATGATGTGGCTGCTATTGAAAATGAAAGCCAACTCAGCCATGAGGCTGCTCATCCATCAAGTTTTCTTCCTGTCCAATCGGCCTCCATCTCCACAAAAGAACCTTGTAAAGAAACACAGGTTACACCTTTAGAAGAGAACAGGGAGGATCAAGTTCAGAAGGGAGAAATTGCAACCTTTGGGGCCCCCCAAAAGCTTTTATATACACAGGCCTCAGTTGAGGCCTGTTCTGTATCTGCTCCCATCCTGGATGATGAAACCTTTTTGGGCCAGAATGTGTTGCCATCACATGAGGGTATGACTGATAGAACCCAGAAAGAGGATATTGTACCTTCCAGGGGTTTCCCAACAGTTTTTCAGGCACAGGCCTCAAGTGAGGCCTGTGTTATATCTGTTCCCATCCTGGCAGATGATTCCTCTATGGATCAAGTTATACCATTAACAGATGACAACAAAACTGATCTAGACCAGAAAGCATATATGTCAGCCTCAGACAACCCCCTAATGCTCTTGCATCTACAGGCTTCAAATGAGGCCTATACTTCATCCGCGCCCATCCTGATGGATGAATTATGTAGGGATCAGGTTATGATATCATCTGATGAGGACAAGGCTCATCAGACTCAGAGAGATGATATGGTGACTCCCGAAAGCCCCCTGCTATTTTTGCATGAACAGGCCTTGAGTGAGGCCTATACTTCATCCGCTCCCATCCTGATGGATGAACCCAGTACGGATCAGGTTATGATGTCATCAGATGAGGACAAGGTTCATCAGACCCAAAGAGATGATATGGCAGCTCCTGAAAAACCCCTGCTATTTTTACATGAACAGGCCTCGAGTGAGGCCCATATTTCATCTACTCCCATTCTGGTGGAGGGACTTGGCCAAGGACCTGTTATGCTATTATTACAAGAGGAAGGGACTGATCGAAACCAGGAAAGCGATGTCAAAGACAGGTGTGACAAGGGAGTCAAAGATATCCACATGGACGCTTTGCAAACAAACCCCTTTTCAGACGCAGGCTCCAAGTCACGTGCTCAAAAGAACTGGACAGGCTTGGAGATGTTTTTGCAAGAGGCAGCGACTGAACTGACCGTGGTCTTACAAGAGGTGGATATCGGAACGGGACCGAGTAAGGCCATAGAGGATGACGCTCTCATACAAGATCCAGACGTGCGGATCGACTCGCCCTCGGAACACCCGGGTAGTGATGGATCGGATAAGGAGGATTTCTTGTGTTCGCCCATCCGACCCCCTCAAAGTAAACGGAGGAAGCAGGAAGACTGTCGGGACGACCTGGCCTTGCCAGAACGAGTCGACAAATCGTACGGTTTTTCCCCCGTTTCTGATTGGTCTCAGTCTTCTAACACCATTTCCAAAAAGAAATTACCAAAGAGTAAGGAAGCTAAGCGTCTCGATCAATGGATGCAGATAAAGTATGCACCCCTTGGCGAAGGCTTGGCTCTTCTAACACCTGAAACCCCGAACAAATTAGATGTTGTAAAATTCTGGGCCTTTTTACTAGTCCATCTCAATTTGCCTGATGTCCCTACCATAGCGCTAGACAAAAGGAAAAAAGATGTAATCATTGAATTTCTCAATACATCCAAAGGTCACTTGATGGCATACTTGACTAATGAAGGACACGAATGGGTTGAACCTGATTTTTTAAAGAATGTGACCTATGCCAGGTCCTTATCTATCAACATAGTGGAGAGATTGATCGTCGGACGGAAAGCGAGAACGTCCAGCGAGGATTTACCAGCGTGGTCATCTGACCAAGGTTTCGTGAGTTTGCTGAAAGACATCTTGAGAGCAGTGGAAACTAAAGGAGCGGAAGGACCTTTTTACGCATGGGAGAGACGGCTCGAGGGAGAAGGCATTTTGCTGGTGTCGAAAGACGGCTGGATCGATTGGTGTAAAGCAGCAATTCATTCCATGAAGATACGGATGCGACAGGCCAAGGATGCGATTGCCGCACACCCGATGATGGTCACCCCAGCCACGGTTCCGGCACGTGGCGATGAAAGGGACAACGTTCTGTCGGAAAAGGCCGTGTCTACTACACAGGGGGAATCTGAGTCGCAGGTTCCCCCGCAAACCGGTGAGGCGTTTACTTCAGACTCTATTTCTCAGTCTACTTCTCAGTCCTTTTCTGAGTCAGGGAGGGTACCATCCTTCGAGGCTTTACCTCAAAGGCAAAAGAATAAACAGGATGTAATCTCTTCTGATTGTAATACTAACACCCTGCGGGGGAAAGGTGTCACACCCTCTGCTGTTGATCTTACTGGGGATAGTGGGAAGGTGGGCATCCCCAAAAGGATCGATTCTGATACTGAGGGAAGGGAAGAGGAGGAGGAAGGTTCAGATACCTTATTTGGGATAGAACCCCTTCCAGATAGCGGTGATGATGAACGGGAGGGGGAAGGACTAGAAGATAAGAAAGGGAGTGGGGAGGTGAGAACCAACAAGAAGGATACTGCGGACTGTAAGAGCATATCCTGTGTGGAGGATGTGTCTGTTTTTTCCTCCCCAGAGACTGTTACTAACGTGAAGCAGCGTGAGAACCTTCATGATCGGAATAATGACTTGGACAAACAAAAAATTTACTCGGACGTTGACTTTAATTTAACTAGAAAGGACGATATGACTCTCGAGATGACACTCCCACCTCCACGCCAACTGAGGATGCAGAGTGAAAAAACAATTCGGCGAGAAGACCAGATGGAGAAGAAACAGGTTTCAGACTGTAGCGTAAAGGGTATCCTGTCAGGGAGTGAATGTGGTGGGAAGGGTGATACTCAAAGAGTTAATGGTAACAATAGCGCCTGTGTCCCCGACAAATCTGTTCATGTTCACGGCCCCACAGAGCAGAACGTAGTCAGACACATGGAGACGGGTCGGGAGGCCGGTGCACCATCGGCATCCCAAACAGTTCTTCCAAACAAACGGTCTTATACAAATATTCTAAAGGGCAAATCACAAAGGTCTCATAGGGGGGTGGCCGGTATAGAAAAGGGCACCTTTGATAGGAACATGGCTTTGAAAGAGCGGGTAGAACCCTCTAGGAGGGTCATCAATTACCAAAAGGAACGATCAGGTGACGATGATCTATTACAAAATTTTCTCGCAGGGCAAGATAAACCCCAAGATTATGACCCGAGACAAAGATTTGTGACGAGATTCCGGTACAGGGGTACTGATGAGGACAAATTGAGTGAGGAATACATGTGTGAAACCATTTTGTTCGATTTCCTTAAGGTCCCAAAAGAACATATCTTAGCGGTTATATTGCCGCCAGGCATGAGGGAGACCGATGTCTGTATGGTGTCGGAAAGCGCTTTCCAGCAATTTTGGGCTAGGGTTCGAAGTGCCACAAGGTCTGACATGGGCCCGTTGTCCGATTATGACATTATTCCCTTATTTAGGGGGGAGGCGAGGGTTCTTACAGTGTCGTTCAGAACGACTAGCATACCTGAAAACGATGTAGAATATTGGTTACAACAAAGGTGTGATGTGCTTATGCCCCCTAAAAAACGTTTGAATGCATGGGGGATTTGGAATGGTGAGTACAAGGCCATTGTCACCCTGTGCAGGACTGCCAGAAGTACTATACAACACCTCCCGAAATATTTTTTTCTCGGGAATGATAGAGGTATTACCCGTTACAGCGGCCAACCGCCTGCATGTTTCCAGTGTGGGGGTTACGACCATATCCGTCAGGACTGTGTTTCGCCACTCTGTTCTAACTGCGGCCATAAAGGACATACCTCTAATTTCTGTAAAAAGGGTATCGTGTGTAATCTTTGTGAGGATCAGGGCCATACTTACATCCTTTGCCCCTTAGCGCATTACAATAAGACCTTCCCAAGTGCATATGAGAAACTGGTGGCGAATCATGATCGTCCTAACACCCGCTCAAAGAGAGATGAGAGCCAACCGCAGGAATCCCCTACTAGGGAGGACTCTGGGATAGCTCCCCCAATGGCAGGTCAACAGAAGGAGGAAGAGTGGAGGGATGTTCCTACGAAAAGAGGGAAAAGATTAACAACAGTGAGAGGAACCGTGCAGAAAGGTGTATACACCACGGTAGATACAACTCGGGGAGGGAAATTTTCCATCTTGCGAGATTCAGAGAAAGATTCTGAGGAGGAGGAGATGGAAATCATAAAGGCGGGACCGTCGGTGACGATACGTAGACGTGATGCTCCGGCCCCCTCGTCACCGAAACGACAAAGCCTTTTCCTAAAGGTTGATTACTGGACATCCGTTTGCAAAGACCTCACCGATGAGGAACTCGATATACGTATTCACGAAGCTAGAGAAGAGTACACCCTAAATCAATTGGCTCTTGACAAGTTGCAAAAAGAAGTCGATCACATGGTTGCTAAAAACCCCCAAATGGCGGCTAGAATGAGCAAGGACTATGAAAAACGCAAGAGGACCCTTGATAACAACCTTGTTGCTGTACAGTCCCAATTGGAAGTCTATACTCATCAAGAGACATGCAGGAAGGAACAGAAGGATTCTCTTCGGGAGACTTCACATGAATCCAATGAAAGTGAGGATGATGATGATATCATGGAGGTCGTAGCTCAGTCAGAACACGAGCAGAAAGTCACAGAACAAACTAACCAGGTGGAGGAAGAGAGAGGAGTTGAGAGGCAAACGGTGGAATCGGAAAGGTCCACAGAAACGCCTCCGAACCAAGAGCGAGTCACCGTTCAGACACAGATGCCGAGTGGAAAGTATTATTCACCTCCCGTCAAACTGGGAGAATCGCAAATCCATGTATTGGAAAGTAAGGCCACACTTCCTGTCCCTCAGGAGGGGGTGGTGAAAACAGTTAACCAACAGCCTGCCGCTGAGGAATACGTCGAAATGGAACAGTAAAGGGTATTCGGAATGGTTTGAAAGGTCCGTGGTTCTTTAATTTGTATACAAATTCCTTTGTCCTTGGTTGGTCGTCATTAAAGAGATTGCGGAATTTATTTTAAATTAAGTTAACCCTCTCACACTATGACCTTCTCTATTTCCACGTGGAACTGTAAGGGCCTCCTTCAAGCGACGAGAAGAGAGGAGATGTTCTATTACTGTGCCCGGATCCGAACTGACATCATTATATTACAAGAAACTAATGTTCGGACACCGAGAGACAGGAGCCAGGCACAAAAAGCTTGGACGTGGGGCCCTTCATTATGGTCGCTGAAATTAGACCCAGGAGGTGGGGGTATAGCAATTCTTTTTAAATTAAGCCAATCCTATCGGATAGTTAAAACAATAGACGCCCTTCCTGGACACCTCTTTATTTTAGACTTTAATTTGAGTTCATCTGATGGTACCCGGTTCCAGAAGTATCGACTAGTTTCTGTTTATGCTCCGATAGATAGGAATAAAAGGAAAGAGCTATGGAGGACGATGAAGGACTACCTCTCCACCCATAGAGAATTGATAGTGGCTGGGGACTTTAATATCAGGTCAGAGATGGAAGATCGGATCGTCTCTGGACCAAGAGGTCGATCGAATGTGAAACCCCTTACAGTTGAAGAAAGGAAACTGAAAACTCTTTTAAAAATGGACTTAAACCTTACAGATGTAGCATTAGGGGCGACGTGCGATCTAGAATTTCTACCCACGTACCACAGGCAGTATTATCGGCAGAAGTACGACGGCTTGTCAGACAGCAAAATGACCTATTACCACCCTCTGGTCACGAGCAGAATTGATAGAGTATGGGCACCGCAGTCTTTCTCCCCGGCGCACGTGAGTTTAATATTCAACATGTGGTCAGATCATGTTCTTATGAGGGTCACCTTCCAGGTCGCGGGCCAGACGGCGAGGCCCATCTGTAGATGGAAGATACACGATGGAGATTTACATCACTTCCGACTGGAGCAAGAAATACGTCGAGTGATCAACTATTATACCTTGTTGAAACCCAGCGAACGCATTACATCCTGGTGGGAAAGATTAAAAAGGGCCATTAAGAATGCCTGCATTACATCCAAGAAGGTAAACTCCTCCCGGGAATTGAGAGAATATCACCAAGCCATTCAAGGACTCCTGTCCATACAGTGGAAACGAGACAAAGGATGGGGATATGACGAAAGAAGATTGGCGAAGTGTCAAAATACGATCAGGACATTTCAATTAGCTCAAAGACAGCGATGGCGACTGAAGAACTATGCCAGGTCATCCGGGCCGATTTTACAAAAAGGAGAGTGGCAAAAAGACAGAGAAACGAGACCCACTACGAGCTTGACGGCCTTGAAACCTCCAGGAGTGGAAGATAAACTGGAGGAAATGGAGGCGATAGCGACCTTTCTCTCGGAGTACTATGACAAGTTCTACAATGGTTCTGGGCAAGGTGCACCGGACTCTCAAGTTCTCGCCTACCTGGACTTGATGAAGGACTGGAGACCTTGCTGGGAATCGGAAGAACTGTCGGCGCTAGTCACGCCCTTCACGGAAGAAGAGGTACTGGCAGCTTTGTCGGTGGGACGTCGTTCTTCTGCACCCGGCCCAGACGGCTTACCTTATGGTTTTTATCGGCAATTCAAAGACCTGCTTGCCCCTCTGTTGACTGAACTGTTCAATGCCATGTGGAAGGACAAGACGTCCGGCGATAGTTTTCACCAGGCTGTGATGTCTTTTATTTTCAAAGGGGGGATGAGACTTCGGTCTCTAATTGGCGCCCCATAACCGTTTCTAACACAGACTACAGGATCCTGATGAGGGTGATCAACACTCGTCTTAAAGCCGTAGCAAACAAACTCATCTCTCTGGGGCAAACGAGTGGCATTCCAGGCCAGAAAATGGTATACACGGCATGCACTTTTCATCAGGCTTTCCACCTTATCAGGGACGAAGAGCTTCATCGAATGTTGATTCAGTTAGACCAATGCAAAGCGTTCGATCGGGTATATCACAATTACCTGTGGAGCCTGTTGACCTGGTATGGCCTCCCTTCTGGGTTGATCGATTTCCTCAGAGTCTTGTACGCTGATTCAAAGGTACGACCTTATGTGGGGGGAAGGTGGAGCCCCCTTTTTATCCATGCCAAGGCCTCAGACAGGGGTGTCCTTTGAGCCCCTTGCTGTACGTGTTATCACTGGAACCCATTTTACAAACTATCAGGAGAGATGAGACGATTCAAGGACTGTTCTCTCAGAAACTCCCGTCCTTTCGATTGTCTAGCATGGCTCACGCGGATGACTTTTATACATGGGTGAAAGATGCGACCGACCTGCACAGAGTTGTGAGACATCTCGGAGAGTATGAGGTTGTGTCAGGAGCCAAAGTCAACAGGGAAAAAAGCAAACTCTATGTTTTAGACGGGAGGACGGGGGAGATTGAGATCAGACCCATGACGGGGATAGAAGAAGGGCTAGTCTGTGAAAAGCAAGAACCGCGAGAAGAACGTAACAACTCAGTTAAGATACTAGGGATTCTATTTTCGTTATCCAAAGATGGTTGGAAACAAAACTGGCGAAATTGGTACCAACGCACAATCGACTTGATAAGTAAATGGAAAACATGGAGACTGTCGACCTTCCAAAAAGTGAAGTACTTCACCACTTACTGCGTTCCGGCTGGTAACTATCTAGCAGGCGTTTTCCCACCACCAGAAAAGATTATGAGGGATGTTTCGAGGGAACTTTTTAAATGGTTATTTGGGACGATCAACTTTCCCCTCGCCCGCATAGTGACGTATCGTCAACATCGCCACGGAGGTTTGGGCCTGCAGGATGTGGCGCTGTGGTTCTTGTGCATATTCCTTTCGACCAACTGGGGAGCTCGAGCTAAAGCTGACGAGGCCTGACAGACCACTGCTTCGGGCGACCATCACGTGTGGTTGAATTGCTTGGAGGCTTGGCTGGATACACCTTGGGGTCAAATCTGGTGGAAGGAAGAGAAACCTTGTCCGCGTCTGACCGTGGCGATGACTCGTCCCCTACCAGACTTCTTACAAGAAATGGTGAAAGCTGTCAAAAAGTATGGTGTCTTATCACAGGTACTGAAGAAGGAGTGTGATGGCAAGAGGGGCCAAACTGGGCGTTTGTATTGGGAAGTATTGAATCGTAGCAAGTTACAACCGTACGATCATGGGAGGAGCCTCAAGACGTCTTTGTCGACATATCTCAGGAATCAAACCTTTCCGATCCCGACGTTTTCCGACAAGACCATCCCCATATTCTTCTGGGACGTGAGATGGCGAGCGTACCACCAAGTTTTGAAAGTGGGAGCAACGACGTTCTGCCCATCAGCGGATAAAAGAAACTGTTGCAGGAGTCACTGCATTCAGTTGTGCGAATCAAACACTGGCCAGCAATTCGAGGAGTACCACAAATCGGCTCACCCGGAGACGATCAGTCACGCCTTGTCGGAGTGTGTAGCAGTGAAAAAGGAACGGGCGTGGATCGCGAAAACCCTTAGTTGGCCGTTCTTAGCTCGACAAGGCTGGGAAACGATAGTTTCTGGGGCGGTCCCGGAAGGAGGGTACGGACGACCGGGTCAGAGATGGTCAGATGATGGGAAAGGGATGGGCTACTTTTTGGGAAATGTAAATAACCTCCGCGTGCCGTGGTCGATTGTCAGATTGATAAACTTGATCACGGTTCAACTCGTGTTGAGAAACCGTCACGTTGAAGCCTGTACCAAACAACCTGTACACCCCAGAGAAACAGTCAAACGATTTTTAGAATCACTGTGTAAAATTAAAATGTGGGAGGAAAACAATACAAAAAGGGAAATTTGGTGGAAGCGCTGGAGATGGTTTTCAGAAGTTAATCCTCCCGTGCCATAGGTTTGATACTGTATTATTTTTGAAGATAAATAGGATAGGAATGTAAAATCCAGTTTAAAGGAATATTAAAGTAGTTAGGTAGTTAATAATGTTAATAATGTTTTTATATGTATAATAAAGTTTGGTATGGTTTGGTTTGGGTTGATATTTAGTTTCAGGTAACAACTATTAATAACCTCTGGAATAAAAAGATGAATAGATGGAAATGATAGAAATG
>NW_025950133.1:0-10292 GCF_021028975.2 Sphaerodactylus townsendi | reverse complement strand
AGCCAGGTGAGATCATGCATCACATGATGATCTCCAGGTCTCCCGGTCTCCCGGTCATCTCCCTACCCACCTCCTTTACACGCCCACAAGGAAACCCTAATAAAAGGTGCGAGAGACCAGCACACGGCAGAGTTGTCAGGATCACGAAATCCCGCGCTTCCTGTTGCTGACGCTCTCCGCCAGATGAAACCTCCTCCGCGTCTCGCCTATTCCTTAGCGACGACCCTGCGGGGTTGACTACAAGCTGGTGCCGAAACCCGGGAATCCTCGAACCTCCACCCTGCTCACCGTCGCCTGGGAAAGGGCCGCGATACCGAAGTCCGCTGGATCGGCGCATCCAGGGACCACCGTTTCGGTATCGCCTGTCCTCTGGATCGGCGCATCCAGAGACTCGCGTCCTAGGACACTCTCTCGTCCGACGGAACACCGGTGAGTATGGGAGCTTGCAAAAGCAGGGCTTATGACAAGCACGTTAACGAACTGAAAGCGTTAGCAAAATGCGGCAGGGTCTCCGTAAAGAGAGGGGAGCTGCGCAAATTGGTTGAGGAGATTGAAGCTCAATGTCCATGGTACCCAGAAGGGGGGACATTGAATCTTAAGGACTGGGAAAACATCGGGCGCACTCTTCGCACAGAGCCTTGCGCGCCGATGTCACTGCTACTGACGTGGAGACAATGTTATGTCGCCATCAGCCTGCAGACCTATGGCTCCCTTGCTGTAGGCCGCCCTCCTTTCGATCTTTCACCTTCAATTTCACCCCCGGAATTTTCTCTATCCACTAAATTGGACGCCTGTCCTCCTTCTGCCCCCCTTGCTCCTCCGCCTCCTTCAAATTCTCCCGCGGCTCGGCCGCCCCCTCCCCTTGCTCCGCCTTCATTTTCCGAAGCCACCGCACCTCCGTCAGCGCCACGTAATGGCGCGGGTTTCAAAACTCTAGCAGAACGTATTAGCCACGATCTGCAAAAGAAGGAAACCCTGACGGAAGACGATGCCGATATCCTCGCTTTGTGCCCCATCCATTTCACAGATACCGAGGGGGAGGACGGCATTGTTCGACGGGTTGTCGAGTACCGCCCCTTAAGCTATAATATCCTCACTGAGCTCCGCAAAGCCATGCGGGACGTAGGAATCGCTAGCCCCTACGTGAGAGGCATGCTGGAGGCAATCGCGAGGAATCACTTAATGGTTCCGGACGACTGGAAAACCACCTTCCGCATGCTCCTGAGCCCTGCACAATTTGTGATCTGGGAAAGCGAGTTCCGCCAGCAGTGCTTCAACAGGGCAGCCACCTCTGGCGGCGCCTACACCGCCGCGCAGCTTTACGGCTTCGATGCCTTCACCAACCCCAACGATCAGATTGTCCTGCCTGAGGCCACCCTTACGGTCGCCTCTGAGTGCGCCTACAAGGCGTTTATCAAGGTTCCCAATGCCGGCCAGCCAACCCAGAGTTTCTCCACCATCCGGCAAAAACCCCAAGAGCCCTATGCCGAGTTTGTGAACAGGCTCCAGGAAGCTCTCAAAAGGCAGGTTGACAACGAGGAGGCCCAGGGCGAACTCCTTAAGCGCCTCGCCAAAGAGAACGCCTCCGCCGAGTGCCGCAAAGCAGTCACAGGCTTAGGTAGGAACCCTGAACTGGCCGACATGCTCAAAGCTTGCCAGGACATCGGGTCTTTCGCCCATCAAGCCAGCCTTCTAGCTACAGCCCTCTCCGCTGCCCTGAGACAGCCCCGAGACGAGTGTTTCAATTGCAACAAGCCAGGACACCTCCGTAAGGACTGTAGACTGCCCGGCGGGGGGGCCTACAGCCCGAAAGGAGGAGGGTCTCCCCCCAGAGGGCGAAGACCCCCAGGGAGGTCTAAGACCGGGTGCTCCCAGAGCCTGCTGGGAAGGCCCGCACCCGGGCATCTCCCCAGCCCGGAACCAAGGCCCGCATCTCAAACCCTTCCCCCGGAGCTCCCCCACGAGATCTTCGCTGCTCCAGCTCAGTATAGTGATCCCATCCCCACGGAGACCATTAGGCTGGTCCTGCCAAAAGCTTCTGCCGCTGAACAGGGATTGTTCATCATCCCAGGGGTCATCGACTCCACGCACCAGGGAGCCACCCACATCCAGGTGTGGACAAACATCCCGCAGGAACTGCCAAGTTCATCCGATCATCCTGCCCCTATGCTTTCACTCGAGTCTGATCTAAGTTCAGCTAATCTAAATCTCGTTGCTTGCTCCCCCCCTACGTCTATACTTCCTGCTCTGCTAACCCCTTCTATTTCCAAAGTCACCATGCCTCCGCCATTGCCACAGAGTGGCACGCATTTCAAAATCTCTGCAGAGTCCACAATCACTGAACTACAAGCAGCTGTAAGGATCAAATCAGATCTCGTAGCCTCTGAGCCTGTGCAAAGCCCTAAGCTCAAAGCTCCCAGTGGCAGCAAAGTCGTCAGTACTTCAGGGAAAGCAGGATCACAGCCTGCAAAGGAATCGCCCTGCAAGACCCAGAGAGCAAGACCTCAGATCAGAGATGCAATCCTCCTCATTACTTTATGCGCGCTCTGTATGCCTATATATGCTCTGTATGTCTTACCCCCTTTCGAGAGACCCCTAAAATTTTCCCTTCATCAGAGGGATTTGCCCATTGCTTCTAAGCTATGCTCTTATGCTTCAATTAAAGTTTCTCTCCTTTTGATTATGTGTGCCAATGCCTTGAAAGGCTTCACCCATTACAGCATCAACCTTAAACAGGACGCAGCTCGTGCATGCTCCCTAGGAGGCCGATGGGACCTGCTTCAGGCCGCCTCCATCTTAGTTTAAACCCTCAAAACTCTTCTCCAAACCTTTCCTTGAGAACCTTTTCCTTCGTCCATCTGAGCCTACACTGCCACATTGGCGTGGCGCAAGTTTACATATGAAGCCAAAGTCATTTTCATGCTCCCACATTCTCTGCTGAGCGCTCCCTGGCTAGTCACAGTGCCAAGGGGGGTCTCTCAGCCACACCTATCTTACACAGCCTCCGCTGTGAAGGTAGGAAGCAAGCTCAAACCGGCCAAAGTCCCCTTACAGGAGGGGAAGGTAGAGCTGACTTCCAACCCCCCCCCCCGCCTTCTTTTCTGCACACCCTCCTTCTCTCTAATGGGCTGACGCACCCCACCTCTAGATCTAGGATCTGATAAAGGGTTTTTGCAAACCCCTCTCAATTTGCTCGTGTGATCAAACCTCAAGCCCAGAAACTGTTTTCTTTGCATATTTCTCTAAATCTTTCCTATGGATTGCTATATTACGATATGACTATAATTGTGAATCGTTTAAGTTGCTTTGCAAAAAACCCACCCCGACCTGGATGTGACCTCTCCCTTCTCCTAAGCCTTCGGGCAATTCCCTGCCTTGTGTCTCTTAACGCCTTGAATGTTGCAAGTGATCGTTGTCGGAATGGGCCAACTGCGCCTAAGGAAAGCTTGGCCAAAACAAACGAAAGAAAGGGGAGTAGTCCCCCCCCCCCTATCGACCCAATCAAGGTCTCATCCAGCAGACCATATCCAAAGTATTGTTCTCTATCAATCATTCAAAAAATGGCCCCCCCCCCCCCCCCCCCCACTCAGGGCTCAGGTCCTCTATTGTCATCTACTAACCCAGCCAGCGCGCAAACCCCCTGGGGGAAAAGCGTTGCTTGTTTTTCTCTTCCATACAGGAGTCCAGCTCGCCATGCCAGGCCAGCCCCATCCCGGAGATGGAGCGGGCCTCCCTGGAAGATCCAACCCAGCCGCCCTGTTGAGAGGGCCCGATTGCCCCCCAGCCTGGGCCGAGATGGGAGGGATCTCTCTGGAGCCAGCACACTCATTCTTCCACGGAGATCGCAGCCCTCACTGGGGCCACCCCGGGGGGGAACGGCAGCCTGGGCCAGCTATGGCTCAGAGTTGATACTGTGTGTCGCTGCCCCTCATCCACAGTCGCCATTCTCTCTCCCTCTCTGCCGCCCCCTGGCTGAAACTTGGAATTGCAGCCAGGAACATTCCTGATAGATTAACCCTTGGAACTCTCCGCTGTTTCAGCCGCTTGAGAATTGTTGGAACACGCCTTCTCTCACAACCTTGCTCGTGAGAGTCACTGAACCTGCAATGCTAAAGACTATCAGTAGCTCTCCCTACGCTCTTGAGAAACCCATGGACTCTAACGCCATCGCTCTGTAGCTTTGGTAGTCAAACAGCAAGAGCCATGCATTGGACAATTATGCAACCACGGGTTGCCTTCCTTCCTTACATCTAGCCTATGTACTGTTTAGCTATGTTTATTGTTTTCATTTATATGATGTCGCCTATCTACAAACATGCATGTCTTGTATATATTGTTGCCAACGCAATGTCTGATGCCTTGCCCCTTTATGCCCATTGGAGCCGACCTCCAAGGGAATTGTTGAGTACTATGACCCGACTGATTATTGAAGTTACTGCATGCCTTAATTTTAGAAGTTATCGTATTTGCTGTTGTTGCATTCCCGCCTATCTGCCTGCCGGGACTCTCTACTGCCGTCTCACCATTGTTTTGCATCAGGCTTCACCTCGGGAGCCCAAGCACCGGTGCCGCTCCGCCCCTCCCCTCGACCCCCCTTTGCCGGAGCGACGCGGCGGCTCTAGCCAAGGCGGAGTATGTTTCCCTTGCGACTCCCCTTGTGGGAGTCCCCGGACTTGTTTCATGTAACACTAAGACTATCGGCCGTTCTGGCCTGTGCCCTTGCGAAGTCTATCAACTCTACCTCCACCGCTCTGGATGCCCTGGCCTCCGAGCAGCAGGAACTTCGTCAAGCGACCTTAGATAATCGTGCCGCTATTGATTACTTATTGTTGTTGCATCACCAAGGTTGTGAAAATGTACGTAATATGTGTTGCTTTAATCTCTCTGATAATTCCCAATTGATTCATATGAAAGTGCGCGAATTGCAGGAAGTTGTATCTAATCTGAAGTATGATGTTTTGCCCCAATGGTGGTCAGCCCTCTGGAGCTGGCTGCCGGGAGGATGGTTAAGTGCTATTGTACAGCTCTGCATTGGTTTAATTGTATGCCTCATTATCGGATCTTGTTTCGTTCAATGTATGTCTAATATTGCCTGTAACCTATGTAAGAAGCCCCTCGACTTTCCCTTACCTCGCAACCAAGTTCTAATGTTGCACAAGCAGCTCGGTCAGCTTGACCAAACGGCGGAGGGGACAAGCGTCCTTTTAAATCGCCCCCTAGCATTTCGGCCTTCCTTCTAAAACGTAAAAAAGGAGGAGATGTAGTAATGCACTGCTGACCCAGCAGCACCGTGGTAGAACGTTGGCACACCAGCGGACCTACGGCCTTCTGGTCGCACCGCACCCCCACTCCTCATCCCCCTATGAGTCACGGGTCATGAACTATCTGGCTCACAGTCACTAGGTGTCTCAGACAAAGGGACAATGGGCCCCTGCCCCCAGGTGAGAATTAAGACCCAGACGCTGATGCTCCTCTCCGCACGTAGCAGCCAGGTGAGATCATGCATCACATGATGATCTCCAGGTCTCCCGGTCTCCCGCTCATCTCCCTACCCACCTCCTTTACACGCCCACAAGGAAACCCTAATAAAAGGTGCGAGAGACCAGCACACGGCAGAGTTGTCAGGATCACGAAATCCCGCGCTTCCTGTTGCTGACGCTCTCCGCCAGATGAAACCTCCTCCGCGTCTCGCCTATTCCTTAGCGACGACCCTGCGGGGTTGACTACAGCCACCTCTGCAACCGCACGTGCATGTATGTGCACGTGTCTCATGCACTGCTTTGCCCAGGGGGCTATAATGCTGTTAAGATGGCCCTGTAAAAGAGTGAGAAGTAATTATGGGGAGGGTTAGGTAGGAGCAGAGGTGGGATCCAGCAGGTTCTCACAGGTTCCCGAGAGTAGGTTACCACCATTTGTGTGTGCCGAGAGGGGGTTACTAATTGGTGATTTTGCCACATGATTTTTGCCTTAGTTACGCCCCTCCTCTCAGCAGTAGCGCGCAGAACTTGAAGCAGTCTAGCAGGAGGTGCGCTGGCGTGCGTTGCAGCCTGCGCCTGTGTGCATTCGTTTCCCGCCCAAGGACCGGCACAGCGGCTGCGTCCTTGCCACAGCCCTGCCCAGGAATGCCCTGCCCCCGGAATGCCCAGCCACGCCCCCGTTGTGCCCCGCCCAGCCCCATTGGCCACACGCTTTATAGTTTTAAATCCCACTACCATGCAAACCTGTTACGCAATTTTTGGATCCCATCACCGGGTAGGAGGGCTGGTGTAGGAAAGGATGTGTTTTTCTTGAACATAAGGAGAGCAGGAGGTAGCCATATAAACTCAGAAGGGAATGCTGTTTGAGACAGAGAGGGCCGTCAGTGCCACCATGGGATGCCACACACAAATACAGCCACTACAAACTTAAACAAAGGGTTCCTAAGTGGAATGACTAGTTTCTAGAGCCTGAAATGCAACAAGTTAAAGGCAATACTTTATTAATCAGGCAAAGACAGAAACCAGATTGCTAACTTTCATACCGGTCCCAGCCAGTTCACAGGCTCTGAACTAGCTGCTAATCATGGATGTCAATCAGAGCCCACCAAATTAGATTCCAGACTCAGGGCCAAACTACGCATTTTTAAAAAAGAGTTGCATCCAGATTCCCTGCGGCCACACAACAGTTGTGGGGAATGGCTTTTAAAAATCAAGATGGGCCCCGATGAAGCTGGAATGCTATCGCAAAGGGAGGAAGGGCTCTTGTTTTCCTCCCCCAATCTAGTTTCTCATACCAAAACAGTGCTGGGGGCAGGGAAATATTTCTCCGTTTTTTTGTGAGAAGTGTTCTGTGGTTGGGGAACAGCAAAAATAGGAAAATAACTCCCTTCCTGAGTAGTTTTGGCGAAGGAAAATGGCTTGGGGAGAAGGCAGCAGCCCTTCTCCCCCCTATGGGCATTGTTCCAAGCCCATTTGGGCTTTATTTTTCAAAAGCCATTCATTTCAGAGGCTGTGTGGCTGCGGAAAACCAAAGGTGTGTCCAGGGAAACCAGACCCAGCTCTTTAAAAGCACAAAGTATAGTTTGGCCCTCAGATCTCAAGGTTCCTAGCTCATGTTCCACGGCCCCTGAGAAAGAGCAGCATGACACAATACATAGAGCAAGACAAAATGAAGAGACCCAGGAGCAACAATTTCCAATTCCAATTCCAAAGCCTTTATTGGCATTATAAACTACAGAGTTAGTAGAAAAGTAGAAAAGAGGCATTTATCTACTAACTGAGACATTAAAACATTAAAATGCATTAAAACATTAAATACATTAAATACATTAAAACAATGTTAAACGTTCACAACCACGCCTTGTAAACCGCACACATATAAATTAATTAACCATTACTACTATGTAGACAATGATTGCGCCTGACCAAATAGTGCCTCAAAAAAACTTGCAACATTCTCACATACAAGATCACAGGACCCATTGAGTAGAAAGTTCATCACAGATGGTAACCTGACAGCGTTTGAGCTCTCTACCAATGGACAGATGTACATGGAGCGGTTAGACTCGTATATTGGACACTCCAATAGTACATGTTGAGCCGTCTCAACAACGGCCATGTTACATTGACATAACCTGTTCTCATATGGAGTGTTATTATACCTGCCAAGAGTCATAGCGTTAGGTAGAGCATTAAAACGAGCCAAAGTGTACACTCTGCGTGGAGCAACAATTTAGTAGTTTTACAATCTGCTTCTAGGCTGAACTATGTTATGAGGATTATTTAAACTGTCAAATTATTTATGCTTCAGAATTTTGTGGCTGGATTTCAAAAGAGTATTGATTTTAATAATTTTATATGTGTGTTTTAAAATTTATATTTGTACTAGTGGGCCCGGTCACGCGTTGCTGTGGCTGAGTCTGGTGAAGTGGAAAAGAAAGAAAAGGGGAAGCGAACGGTTCAAACATGTGTCATTGCACAATGCTTGCAAGGGAGAGGCAAGGGGCCCCTCGCTCCCCTCCCTCTCTCCCGTTCCCTTGCATGGCACCCCGCCCCATCCCTCCCTAATGTTCCCCTTCTGCTGGTAGGGTGGGTGGACCATGTCCAGGTGGCGGACCCTGTCTCTTTCACTCCCTTCCCTTGCAGGCGAACTACCTAGCTTAAAACACGCTGGGAGGCATGAGCTACGTTGTGTTCAAATTTCAGACCGTTTGGTCCAGCAAACCCCCGTACCTCCCTCACCTTCCCCTTCCTCCGCTAGGGTGGGTGGGTCATGTCCAGATGGCGGACCCCATTCCTTTCACTCCATAAGGCAGTGGTTTTCAAGGAAGACATGGTTGTTTCCCTTGTATCAGAGGGTGTTGCTTTGACGGCAAGCAGATGGCGCTGTTGCGGAACAGAACTGTGGTTCCAACTGTCACAGGTGTGGCATGTACACAATAACTGGCGCAGTTGTGACATGTACACAACAGAAGGTGTGGAAACAGTATGGAAACCTGGCCGCACGCGAATGCGACGTTGTGTGAAAATTTCAAAGCAATCGGTCCAGTAGTTTGGGAGATTACCTGTCAGCAGAAAAACGCACTGATAGATTTTTATACATACTAGTGTGGCCCGGCCACGCGTTGCTATGGCTTATTGTGGTGAAATGGGAAAGGAACAGTAGCAGCAAATCAATTGCAGAGGCCAGCTCATGCAAACACGCAGCCTGATACTGTGCGATGTCAATGATGCATGTGCCCGCATTCCTTGGGGGGGGGGAATGGAAAGGCACCCCTCCCACACATCTAGGCTGGCTGGTCATGATCCTTTACCTGGGAGTAGGTTTGGTTGGTAGCAATAGGTGTCGCTTCTGAGGAAACCCTCTGAGGGGCGCGACGCAGCCATTCAAAGTATGTCATGGTTGCTGTACTGAGCTTACTCCTGAGTAATGCATGCCTGGTTTTCTTAACTGTAACCACAGTATTCAGGGAATCTAGGGTGACTGGCCCCTCCCTCCCGTCCCTTGCATGTCGCCCCTCACTTTCTTTCTTCCTTCCTTCCCTCACTTCTCTTCCCTTGCATGCCACCCCTCTCCCTCCTTCCCTTCCCTTTCCCTCCGCTAGGGTGGGTGGGTCATATCAAGATGCTGGGCCCCCTGCCTCCCCTCCCTTGCATGCCACCCCTCACTCTCTCCCCTCTCTCACTTCTCTTCCCTTGCATGCCACCCCTCCCTCTCCCTCCCTTCCCTCTCCCTCGTGTGTATATGTGTGTATGTGTTTCACTGCCACTCAAGTTACTGCCTATGCAATTGCTCCACTGCTCTATATCCAATAAGGCTCTCATTGAGTGAACATTCTCAAGCAGCATAAACATCTCTAAAAGTGACAGTTGCTAACAATAAGCAGGCTGCATGTCCTTCACCAGGGAGCGCCAGGAAAAAGGTGTTTTATCTGGGCCAGGTGTGAAATTTTAGGTATATGACCATCTAAAAACACTCTCGCCTGGCTGACTTTAGGGGCTGGGAATTTTCAGAGGAATTGGCCCAGCAGTTACTGAGGTATACTGTCATCAACAAAAACACTGTTAGCTTTTTATATATATAGATAGATGTTGTAAGCTGTCTCGAGCATGGCTCTAAAGATGTAGAATAGAAATGTTTGAAATAAATAAAAGATAGGGGTCCAGCTGCCAGTAGTATCCATTGGGATCTGGAGTTTCTTTACGCCAACTATAATCACAACCTAGGTAGGAAGTGGTTCAGTTCCATTCTGTGTCTCTGGACCATCACAAGTATTTATAGCAAGAAAAATCAGAAGTTATTTGAATGTGACATGTATACAAACTTCATAAGAAAAAGGGGGCCATTACACTAACAAGTCAAAAGTTAGATAAATATTTCACTTTAGTATTCAGATTTACTCAAACAGACATAGCCGCCAATATAATATTACTGAAAAACAATTATTGCTTTGACAGCTAAATAACCTCATTGTTTTTTCAGTTTAAAAATTTGGAAAGTAATTTGGCATCCAAAGAAGAACAGTGCAAAACTGTCACTGGGGACAACAGAAAGCTTCAGAATGATTTTGGTAGCTTGGCATGTAAGGTATGAATATGTGTTAATATTATTTTGACAAGTTTAGTTACACTGATAGCTTTCTCTGAAATCCAATGCTGAGAACGCTTGCGTTATTGGATCAGGTGAAGGTCTATGTCAGGGGTGGCCAACCTATGGCACTCCAGATGTTCATGGACTGTAATTCCCATCAGCCTCTGCCAATTGGCGATGCTGGCAGGGGCTGATGGGAATTGTAGTCCATGAACATCTGGAGT
>NW_025950132.1:0-10293 GCF_021028975.2 Sphaerodactylus townsendi | reverse complement strand
ATCTATCTATCTATCTATCTATCTATCTATCTATCTATCTATCTATCCATCTATCCATCCATCCATCCATCCATCCATCCATCCATCCATCCATCCATCCATCCATCCATCCATCCATCCATCCATCCATCCATCCATCCATCCATCCATCCATCCATCCATCCATCCATGAGGGTCATTTCATGGCATCAAGACAATCACTGTGTATGTGTGTAAAGTGCTGTTAGATTGAAGCCATTTATGGCAACCCCAGAAAGGGGCTTTTCAAGGCAAGTGAGAAGCAGGGATGGCTTCCCATTGCTCTCCTTTGCAGAGTCTTCCTTGGGAATCTCTGCTTAAGATATGATGAGATCGGGCTTTACATACCACCTTTCCCCATCAATCAATGTAAGAAAAGCCTTATCTCTACTGTGATATTATTTCGACCTGTGTGTTATCCCTAATTCATAGGATAATAGAGTTGGAAGAGACTCCAAGGGCCATCAAGTCCAAACCTCTGCAATGCAGGAAGACACAATCAAAGCACTCCTGACAGATGGCCGTCCAGCCTCTCTTTAAAAACCTCCAAAGGAGAAGACTCCACCACACTCCGAGGTAGTGCATTCCACTGTTGAACAGCCCTTACTGTCAGGAAGTTTTTTTTCCTGATATTTAGGTGGAATCTCTTTTCCTTCACCTTGAACCCATTACTCCTGGTCCAAGTCTCTAGAGCAGCAGAAAACAAGCTTGCACCATTGGCTACCATTCCTTGAGGAAAATTAAACAAAGAAAAAAGATATGGCTGCCAAAGAATAGAAATGATAAAATCATGGGCTTTTTTGGAGAGAGGTATTTGAAATCGCTATATGTATATGCTTGCCCTGATGAGGATGTTCCAAGATAGTCTGTTTTCATCAGATCACAGAGGCTAAGTAGGGTTGGTCCTAGGGCGTTTCCCCACTCAGTATGATCCCCCCTATGCGGCGCGCCCGGGCATCCCCACAACCCCGTGCTCTGAGTGGGGTCATCAAAAGGTGCCCTTTACAAGAGTGCCAGGGATGCTGCGCGCTGAGGGGGCACGACAGCGGCAGCGTCGGGGCAGCTGCGCCTGGCTTCGCAGCCTCCCTCCTTGAGAGCGCTGGGGGACTCCCAAGCGCCACTCTCCTCTGGCAGTGCAGGGCTTCTATGTAAGTGGGGAAAAGGCCCTAGCTAGCATTTGGATAGGAGACAACCAAGGAAATTATGATCATGCTAGGGAGGATTTGCAGCCTAATGCCAAACCACCTCTGAATCGTCTCTTTTTGTCTTTGGAAACCCTATAGAGTTGTTTTTTCAGCTATGTATTTAGCTGGCACTTTCCATCAACAAACCTAATTTGCATCTTACAAACTCCTCGAGCACCATGCACATTATACATATGGTCAGTGAGCAGGAATGTGTTTCGCCCCCTAAAATCTCTACAGCCTGTGGAATTCGTAGTGGAAATAAAACCTGAAATAAAAAAAGTACAAAGCAAGAGGGAAATGCTAAGTAGCCATAAAAAAAGTTACACAACAAGGGAACGTGCTGCCAAATTCTTTCAAGACAGGAAAGGAAGCGAGTTAGACAATGGTAGAAGTCCTTCTTATGAACCCAAGATGGACATCAGCCTACTATAGTACCTCCTAAAATGTCCTAGATGTAATCTATAGCTGGCCTTTCCAAGATCCTATGGCTCTCATCTCTGAGCATCTGTGTTTCAGGAAAGATTGGTCTCTGCAGAGTGTAACTGCATGCAGCTCTTCTCTGGTCTAAGCTCTATTGGAAACTAGTGGGTCTTAGACTGGAGTAACTCTGTCTCTCAGATGGTGGTGGCCGAAAACGACAGCGTTGATTTGGCATGCTTTAAATGGTGGTGTGGTGAGGGTTTAAAGTGCCACTAGCAGAATCTACAAGGAAACCCACAGGGAGTTCCTTTAAGACTTTTGATCCCCTCCACTCCAATTCTCCTTTTATTAAAGGTTGCTGGCCTATGCGGAAGATTATACATCTCTCTCCGACTTCCTGCATTAACTAATATGCACTGGGTAAGATATGTACTCACAAATCTCTCAATATATAATCTTTTGGAATCAGATTCTTAAATACTCACTTGATTAAAAATCAGAACTGGTGACTGATGGAGGTCTACACATAAAAGGGATAAGGAGGGACTAGGGGAGGGGGGGCGGTATCTAGCATTGAATCATCGATATAAACTAATGTATTTTAAGTGCAGATTTAGTATCTAAAATTTGCATCAGAGTATTATTAAGTGTGCCGCTTAATATTTTACAAAGATCTCTCTTATAATTGGCATAGGATTCTATTCTCCTCCTTCTCACTCCCCTTATTTTAAAAAATAACGAGGTAGAGCATTTTTTTCTCTTTAGAAATCAAAAAGGGATGTATAAGAGCTCTTAATCCTGATAGGTAACTCCTAAAATTGACGCAAAGAGCATAAGTAACATGGGGCAGTACATGTGTCTGACTTGGGAGCTGGAAAACTCCAGGTTCTAATCCCCAGGAAGTTTGAGACAGCACCTTGGGCAATAATATTATTTCTCTGCTAATTCTTTTACCTTTTGACCCTGGCCAGAATTCTGATGAGAAACTCGCAGTTAGCAGAAGACAAACAATTATTTTCTGTTGCCCCCTTCTTCCTTCCTTCCTTCCTTCCTTCCTTCCTGCCTGCCTGCCTGCCTGCCTGCCTGCCTGCCTGCCTGCCTGCCTGCCTTCCGTGGCATGTACGCTGTACATCAAGATAAAATGAGATCCACCAAGACTTTTCAGGGAAATAAAATGGGACAAATGCCCCCTTCTTGTCAAAGAAAATTTCTTAGGAGTCTCATCTTCCCCTCCTCTCCAGCCCACTTGCTAAGGTCAGCCAGATGGTAAAACGTGGAGGACACATTTATAAACTATTGCCTTTAGTCCTCTTTGGTTTGGGCATGTAAATATACCCAAAACAAATTATATTGACAACCTGCTTCACAGATGGATGGGGGATAAGTAAAACTGTCATTCACAAGGTCTTCGGTAATTAAAAAACTTGGATGAGAAATCACATGGGAACTTTCATGTATATACTCTACCCAAAAAATGCTGGTATACAATTAAGGTGCGTTTGGAAACAAAAAACAGGGTAGAAGAAGAACTCGTTTTTATATCCTGCTTTGCTCTACTGTGAGGAGTCACAAAGTGGCTTACCCTGATGAGGATGAGAACTGTGACTAGCCCAAGATCACCAGCAGGAATGTTGGAGTGTGGACACACATCTGGTTCACCAGATAAGCCTCTGCCACTCAGGTGGAGGAGTGGGGAACCCAACCCAGTTCTCCAGATTAACCACTTCACCACGCTGGCTCTAGATAGACATTTACGAGTTTGTGGATTGTCATTGTCCCGCAATTAGCAAGCGTATGGACACTTCCCCCCACCCGACATTATTTCCACCTCTTCGCCTTCATTGCATCACATGAGAAAGTGGATCTGAGGAACTGCTAACCCCTCCTGGGTGCCAACTGGGTTAGGAAGAAGTGGCTTTAAAAATGCATGCACGCACAAAGTTTTTATGCTGATGGAGGTCAAACATGGATTAGAAATCCCATCTCCACACCTCCTACTACCTCCTGGGCCAAGCAGTAGAGGAGGAGGAAGACTCAGAGCTTGTGGTGTACTCTGTCGAGGATCATGTCGCAGTCCCATTAAATTTCTGGGGCAGCTGATGCTCCTCTTTACTCATCCGACAAGGGCCGCTAATGAATTTTTGTCCACAATAATTGGACAAAATAATAATCCAGTGGAACCCAGACTATCCAGCAAGGAAAAGCTATTTTGTAGCATTAGTGGAGGTTCCGCCTGGTTCCTCCAGGGCTAACCTCTCTCTCCTGTGTCCTCCTGGTGAACCTGGCTGCCCACGGGCAGATACCAGGGGGATCTTCTGCCACAACTGATCAGGAGCAGCTTCAGGCATGAGTAGTTTTGATGACCTATATTTCCAGTTTTAAAAAACGATGCCAATCTTGGGGGGAAAATAGTGGGGGTTTTTTGTAGATTTTTAAACATGCAAACACAGAGAAAGCAAAGTGGTCTCAGTTCAGTCTAGTGGTTCTGGCCCTCATAATGGAAGCTCTCTTTCTAGATTCTAAGGAGCCTGCCTGCCTGCCTGCCTGCCTGCCTGCCTGCCTGCCTGCCTGCCTGCCTGCCTGCCTGCCTGCCTGCCTGCCTTCCTTCCTTCCTTCCTTCCTTCCTTCCTTCCTTCCTTCCTTCCTTCCTTCCTTCCTTCCTTCCTTCCTTCCTGCCTGCCTGCCTGCCTGCCTGCCTGCCTGCCTGCCTGCCTGCCTGCCTGCCTGCCTGCCTGCCTGCCTGCCTGCCTGCCTGCCTGCCTGCCTGCCTTCCTTCCTTCCTTCCTTCCTTCCTTCCTTCCTTCCTTCCTTCCTTCCTTCCTTCCTTCCTTCCTTCCTTCCTTCCTTCCTTCCTTCCTTCCTTCCTTCCTTCCTTCCTTCCTTCCTTCCTTCCTTCCTTCCTTCCTTCCTTCCTTCCTGCCTGCCTGCCTGCCTGCCTGCCTGCCTGCCTGCCTTCCTTCCTTCCTTCCTTCCTTCCTTCCTTCCTTCCTTCCTTCCTTCCTTCCTTCCTTCCTTCCTTCCTTCCTTCCTTCCTTCCTTCCTTCCTTCCTTCCTTCCCTTTCCTTCCTTCCCTTTCCTTCCTTCCTTCCTTCCTTCCTTCCTGCCTGCCTGCCTGCCTGCCTTCCTGCCTTCCTTCCTTCCTTCCTTCCTTCCTTCCTTCCTTCCTTCCTTCCTTCCTTCCTTCCTTCCTTCCTTCCTTCCTTCCTTCCTTCCTTCCTTCCTTCCTTCCTTCCTTCCTTCCTTCCTTCCTTCCTTCCTTCCTTCCGTGGCATGTACGCTGTACATCAAGATAGAGTGAGATCCACCAAGACTTTTCAGGGAAATAACATGGGACAAAAAATTAAAGACCCCTTCCATATGAATTGGGACCATATGTAGTTGCTACATAGAAAAAAAAATGGGGGCTGCTCCATTCAATTGTATTGAGTTTGATCCCCTAGAAAGAACCACCAGGTTCTACAGCTGCTCCGCCTACTTTGTGTGGCCCCAAACAAATGCCTGTGATGTTTTTCAAGCCAAAGTCTGTCCTGGAACCAGTTTGTCATTTCAGGGCAGTGGCATCTGCTTGTGGCCTCTCTCTTATTTCTTTTTCACCTGCTGTTCATCTGAAAAACAAATTGCATGTTCAAACAAGGTGGATAACATCCTGGAAATATTCAGTGATTTATTTAATCTGGATTCTTTTGGTTTGTTTGTTTGCCCCAATCGCTCTCTCTCTCTTTTTTTAGCTTCTCTCTCAAAAGCTGGATTTTCCCCTGATGACCAGAAAACATTCTTATGCTATTCTATTTCATTGCACACCTTGCTAGCTTGAATTTTGTGTGTATGGGGTGGGGAGGGGGGCTTTTGGCTTTCTCTAGTTTCCAAAAACATTTTTTTTAAACTCAAACAGAAATGCAGCTAGACAGTTCAGGAAACAGGTTGCTACTGTAGGAGAGATAATGAATTAAGCCCCTTTCAGTTCCGATTGGAGAGAAAGGTGGGGCATAAATGTATTAAATAAAAAAAAAACACATTGTCTTAACTTGACCCTCGAAGTCCCTCATTTTTGACACCTATTTCATCTTTAGTGCCTTCTTCCCAGAACCTGGACAACCAGAAGTTTGATATTTTAAAGATAACAGTTCTGACAATCCTATTTTCCCCCAACCATGTTGATGAACAAACATTTCTTATGTATTGTCGAAGGCTTTCACGGCCGGATTCAACTGGTTCTGGTGGGGTTTCCGGGCTGTGTGGCCATGGTCTGGTGGATCTTGTTCCTAACGTTTTGCCTGCATCTGCGGCTGGCATCTTCAGAGGTGTATCACAGAGAGAAGTCTGTTACGCTCTGTTTCTAGTGAGAAGAGAATGTTTAATGGGGTATATATTGTCCATGTCCCAGAGTGGGGAACCAATCAGGAAGCATTTGATGTACTGTCAAAGGCTTTCACGGCTGGATTCAACTGGTTCTGGTGGGTTTTCCGGGCTGTGTGGCCGTGGTCTGGTGGATCTTGTTCCTAACGTTTTGCCTGCATCTGTGGCTGGCATTTTCAGAGGTGTATCACAGAGGGAAGTCTGTTACACCCTGTTCTCACTAGACAGAGCGCTCCACTAGGCTGGGGCCAAGACCAAGAAAGCCCTGGTCCTGGTCGAGGCTAAACTGAACTTCTCTGGGCTGAGCTGCTCTATCCTCCTTTATTACAGCTATCGAAGCCTGTCTGTGACCAGGGATGTAATATTTTTGGGAGGAGCCAAAGCAGTGACTTATTTCCCCATTTGTTTCCTGATTCGTGGCAGTCATACCCTTTATTTTGCATTGCACACAGCCCGAGCGCATAGGTCCTTTGGTTTTTCATTGACTGACGATGCCCTAACAGCGCATCAAAATTCATAGAGCATCCTCCACCGGTGAAACTGACATGACCCTTTTGTCTGAACTCTCATGTTAAAAAAAACCTCGCCTCGCTCCTGGCAATTAGTCCACAAGTATCTAAACAGGAAATGAGAGCGATTTCCTTCATTTCCTTTCAATTACAGCGATAATGTAATCTCGGTCTTATACCCTTTAAAAAGAACCTTGACAAAAAAGGATAATGAATGCTAATAGGTGGAATTTGATCAAAAGAATCAGATGCACCAGTAATGCTTGGCCACTGGCCACCACACCAGTTAGTCTGGGGGCTGGGGGAAGCATTAGGTCTTCCGTAATGTACCTAAAGGTAATTGCTATGTTGCTTTTAGGTATCCGCAAGCTTCTGAGCGGTGGTCCAAGGCAATTTGTTATGTCATTATTGTGACTATAAAAGGTAACTTCCGTCGTGAGTGACAGAGATCCATCCCCCCAGAGAAAATGGCCACTTTGGAAGGTGGAGTCTATGACATTTGACCCAGTTGAAACTCCTCCCCTCGTCAAACCCCGTCCTCGTCAGGCTCCATGCCGAAAATTACCAGGTATTTCCCAACCTAGAATCTTCGGGCGCTATCCTATCAATGAGCCATAGGTTGTTCTTATCCATGCCAAATGATTCCCATCAAAACTCATTTCTTTCAAGTCCCAGTTTTGTAGAGATGGCACAGGAATGACATAAGAGGCATCCATAGTTGCTGTTGAGAAACTGAGGTAAACTAAAATCTGAAAGTTACCAAGCAATGAAAAAGGCCCTGTCGATTCACCCCTGCTCTTCTCTGCCACAAAATTTGGGCATGGGCCTCACGGACGAGTTCTGTGCATGGTAGTGCCACGGGGTGTGCTTGTGCTAGCACTTCTGTTTGCTCAAGGATCCATCATTGTCTGTGAGACCTTGTTCAAAGGGAAGAGCAAGCACAAGAAGACACAAGCTCTGTGGCAGAGAATATTTAGCTCACAAGGAAATCATTGAAGGCTCCAAGCCATGGCTCTTTAAACTAGAAAACCAACACAGGAGGGCAGAAATCTACTCTATGGTACCTCTGCTATCTATCTATCTATCTATCTATCTATCTATCTATCTATCTATCTATCTATCTATCTATCTATCTATCTATCTATCTATCTATCTATCTATCCATCTATCCATCTATCCATCTATCCATCTATCCATCCATCCATCCATCCATCCATCTATCTATCTATCTATCTATCTATCTATCTATCTATCTATCTATCTATCCATCTATCTATCTATCCATCCATCCATCCATCCATCCATCCATCCATCCATCCATCCATCCATGAGGGTCATTTCATGGCATCAAGACAATCACTGTGTATGTGTGTAAAGTGCTGTTAGATTGAAGCCATTTATGGCAACCCCAGAAAGGGGCTTTTCAAGGCAAGTGAGAAGCAGGGATGGCTTCCCATTGCTCTCCTTTGCAGAGTCTTCCTTGGGAATCTCTGCTTAAGATATGATGAGATCGGGCTTTACATACCACCTTTCCCCATCAATCAATGTAAGAAAAGCCTTATCTCTACTGTGATATTATTTCGACCTGTGTGTTATCCCTAATTCATAGGATAATAGAGTTGGAAGAGACTCCAAGGGCCATCAAGTCCAAACCTCTGCAATGCAGGAAGACACAATCAAAGCACTCCTGACAGATGGCCGTCCAGCCTCTCTTTAAAAACCTCCAAAGGAGAAGACTCCACCACACTCCGAGGTAGTGCATTCCACTGTCCAACAGCCCTTACTGTCAGGAAGTTTTTTTTCCTGATATTTAGGTGGAATCTCTTTTCCTTCACCTTGAACCCATGACTCCTGGTCCAAGTCTCTAGAGCAGCAGAAAACAAGCTTGCACCATTGGCTACCATTCCTTGAGGAAAATTAAACAAAGAAAAAAGATATGGCTGCCAAAGAATAGAAATGATAAAATCATGGGCTTTTTTGGAGAGAGGTATTTGAAATCGCTATATGTATATGCTTGCCCTGATGAGGATGTTCCAAGATAGTCTGTTTTCATCAGATCACAGAGGCTAAGTAGGGTTGGTCCTAGGGCGTTTCCCCACTCAGTATGATCCCCCCTATGCGGCGCGCCCGGGCATCCCCACAACCCCGTGCTCTGAGTGGGGTCATCAAAAGGTGCCCTTTACAAGAGTGCCAGGGATGCTGCGCGCTGAGGGGGCACGACAGCGGCAGCGTCGGGGCAGCTGCGCTGTCGCAGCCCCTCTCATGGGGAGTGCTGGGGGACCCCGCGCTACTCTCCTCAAGTAGTGCAGGGCTTAAGGTAAGTGGGGAAAGGCCCCTAGTTAGTATTTGGACAGGAGACAACCAAGGAAATTATGATCGCTATGGAGACGCAGCCAATGCCAAACCACCTCTGAATGTCTTTTGCCTTGAAAACCCTACAGAGTTGTCAGCTATGGCTTGATGGCACTTTCCATCAACAACTTAATTTGTGTATCCATAAATCCTCGAGCACTATGTGTACATTATACATATGGTCAGGCAGAGCAGAATGTAAGCTGTCTCTTAAAATCTCTACAGCCTGCATTCGCAGTGGAAACAAACCCAAACAAAAAAGCAATAAAGAAAGAGGAAAATGCCAAGAAATATAAAAAAAGTTACACAATAAGGGAACGTGCTGCACTTTTCTGGACAGAAAGGAAGCGATAGACAATGGTAGAGTTCTTCTTATGGACCCAAGATGGACATCAGCCTACATAGTACCCCCTAAAATGTTCCAGATAAATCTATAGTCAGCCTTTCCAAGATTTGGTGGCTTCCATTCCCGACATCTGTGCTAGAAAGATTATTCGCAGTGCAATCCCATGCAGTTTTCTCTGGTCTAAGCCTATTGAAATCAGTGGGTTCAGACCGGAGTAACTCTGCTTCAGATGGTGGTGGCCGAAAATGACAGCGTTGACGGGGCACGCTTTAAATGCAGGTGGTGAGGTTTAAAGCACCAGTAGCGGAATTAAGGAAACCCGTTGGGAGTCCTTTAAGACTTTTATTTATCCCCTCCCCTCCAATTCTCCTTTTATTAAAGGTCAAGCGGGCCTTGCGGAAGATTATACATCTCTCTCCGACCTCCGCACAATCTGTCATACCGGCAAGATATGTATCACAAATCTCTCAACATATAATCTTTTGGAATCGTATTCTGAATACTGTTTTGATTAAAAATCAGAACTAAGACTGATGAGGAACTAATATGAAAAGGACAAGGAGGACCAGGGGAGGGGGGGCGGTATTCATATTGAATCATCGACATAAACTAATGGCTTCATGCAGATTGGCATTCAAAAATGGCATCGTATATTATTAAGTGTGCCGGTTAATATTTGCTGGAAGATCTTTCTTATATCATATGATTTCATTCTCCTCCTCCTCTTTTCTCCACTTATTTTGAAAACAACGAGGTAGACATTTTTTTCTCTTTAGAACAAAAGGGATGTATAAGAGCTAATCCTGACAGGTGTATTCCTAGTGTTGATGTGAAGACATACAACATGGGGTAGTGGTTAAGGTGTCTGACTGGGAGCTGGAAAACTCAGGTTCGAATCCCCAGGAAGCTTGCTGGGTGACCTTGGGCCAGTCACACAGTCACACACTTTTTGGCCTGACCCTGGCTAGAATTCGGATGAGAAACCCATAAGAAGAAGAAGATAAATAATTGGTTTTCATGCCCCCTTCTTCCTTCCTTCCTTCCTTCCTTCCTTCCTGCCTGCCTGCCTGCCTGCCTGCCTGCCTGCCTGCCTGCCTGCCTGCCT